>NW_026909231.1:0-99007 GCF_033115175.1 Lepus europaeus | reverse complement strand
TGGGGCTTCCACGCACAAGGTGGCACCTCATCCCGGCCCAAGGGTGGTGGCAGGAACCCAGCAGGTGCTGGGGCACGCAAGAGGGTGAGCCCCCCCGGGCCTTTAGGCAACACTGGAAGGCCCCTGGGGCGTATCGGTCCACCCTCGGGATGCCCTGCTGGGACAGCCCCCGTGCCCGAGCTCCGAGCTCTTCGCCCTTGGACCGTACCCCAGTGGGCTTCAGGAGTGGGTGTGTGCCAGCAGCAGCCCTCCCCACTCACCCACCGTGCGTCGGACCCGCCCGACAAGCCACTGCAAGTATTAGACTTGCAGTGCCCGACCAGAGGGAGGCAGGGAGGGAGGGATGGAGGGAGGGAGTCTGGCTGCTGAGGCGCAGCCGCCACCAGCCCTTCGGGGAACTGGCAGCGGAGGCTTGGGCAGTGGGGGCTGCCCACTCAGACATCCCGTTCCCTGGGGCTGTAGCGGGGCTGCAGGTTCGGGCGCGCCCGCGGGCCTTGTGGGCTTCTTGCCTGTGGGTGGGGCTTCCACGCACAAGGTGGCACCTCATCCCGGCCCAAGGGTGGTGGCAGGAACCCAGCAGGTGCTGGGGCACGCAAGAGGGTGAGCCCCCCCGGGCCTTTAGGCAACACTGGAAGGCCCCTGGGGCGTATCGGTCCACCCTCGGGAGGCCCTGCTGGGACAGCCCCCGTGCCCGAGCTCCGAGCTCTTCGCCCTTGGACCGTACCCCAGTGGGCTTCAGGAGTGGGTGTGTGCCAGCAGCAGCCCTCCCCACTCACCCACCGTGCGTCGGACCCGCCCGACAAGCCACTGCAAGTATTAGACTTGCAGTGCCCGACCAGAGGGAGGCAGGGAGGGAGGGAGGGAGGGAGGCTGGCTGCTGAGGCGCAGCTGGTGCCAACCCTTCGGTTAACTGCCAGAGGAGGCACCTGTAGCGCTGGCACCATGGGTTCTAGTCCATGTCTGTGGCCAGATTCTGTCCTGGTTGCTCCTCCTGTAGTCCAGCTTTCTGCTGTGTTCCATGAGTGTAGTGGAGGATGGCCCAAGTACTTGGGCCCTGCACCCATGGGAGACCAGAAGGATGCACCTGGCTCCTGGCTTAGGATCTTTGCAGCACCAGCCACAGCAGCTATTTGGGTGTGAACCAATGGAAGGAAGACCTTTCTCCCTGTCTCTCTCTTTCACTATGTCTGTGAGAAAAAAAAATAATTAAAATAAAAAGGATTACAACCACATATTGTACAGCTCATGCATGTGTTCATCTAACTCCAAGGATTCTCTCGAACATGTTTAGCAGCCACACACTGTGTACTAGGAAGAAAATGTCTTTGCTTTGGCAGAAATCTTATTCTCCACAGTCACATTTGGCCATCTTTACAAACCTGCCTGGGAGGCCAGCACCACAGCTCATTTGGTTAATCTTCCACCTGCGGCGCTGGCACCCCAGGTTCTAGTCCTGGTTGGGGTGCTGGATTCTGTCCTGGTTGCTCCTCTTCCAGTCCAGCTTTCTGCTGTGGCATGGGAAGGCAGTGGAAGATGGCCCAAGTCCTTGAGCCCCTGCACCCATGTAGGAGAACTGAAAGAAGCTCCTAGCTCCTGGCTTCAGATTGGTTCAGTTCTGGCTGTCGCAGCCAATAGGGGAGGAAACCATCAGAGGAAGACCTCTCTCTCTGTCTCTCTGTCTCTCTCTCTGCCTCTCTATGTAACTCTGATTTTCAAATAAGTCAATAAATCTTTAAACAAATAAAATAAAATAAATAAAACTGGAACTAATATTGTTGGATGCATTTAGAAGTCTCAGGCCAAGATGAGACTTTTCTGTAAAGGAAGATCCATTCATAGGATTCTATTTCAATTGTATTGTCATAAACTCATCAGAGATTGGTGTATCTTCTTGTATTCTCACCAAAATACAGTGTAGAAACTAAGGAGACCAAGCTGGGGAGAGAGGAGATATTGCATTGCAGTCTTTCCCAGTATTCCTAGATGACTCTAATCATGAATCTCCACATATTTTGGAATAGCTTGCCACCAATCCTACTCACAAGCACCTGAAGAGTGACCAAAGACCAAGAGGGGGAGCCCTTTTCTTATACAAGGTCAGGTAGAAGAGGGCTTGAGTACTGTATCTCACAAGCACAGATGTCACTCTAAGGTAAGTGACATGTCCATGTGTCTACACACACACACCAGATCTCTAGGATTTTTTCATCTAAAAATTCCATTTCTACTGAATAGCATACCCCCCCACCATCCATAACTACCCTTCTACTTTATGCTTCTCATATTCTATTTTTTAAAAAAGATTTATTTTATTTAATTGAAAGAGTTACAGAGAGAGGTGGAGCCAGAGAGCGATCTTCCATCCACTGGTTCACTCCCCAAATGACCACAACAGCTAGAGCTGAGCCAATCTGAAGCCAGGAGCCAGGAGCTCTGGAAGCTTCTTCCAGATCTCCCACACAGGTGCAGGGGACCAAGGACTTGGGCCATCTTCTACTGCTTCCCCAGGCCATAACAGAGAGCTGGGTCAGAAGTGGAATAGCCAGGAATTGAATAGGCACCCATATGGATTGCCGACACTGCAGGTGGGGCTTTAAACTACTGCACTACAGCACTGGCCTCTCTGACTACTTTAAATACTTCATATGTTGGAAACCTTGTCCTTGGGGGACTGATAGTTGTGGCTAATTTCACTTAGGAAAATAACCTCACTGTTCATCCATGGCATAGAATTTTCTTTTCTTCTGTGCCTGCATAACTTTCCACTGTTGAGTGCAGGCCACACTAGAAGTCTTGGCTACAGTGAATTATGCTGTGGCAAATAGTGCTAATACCTTATTTATATTGAACTTTAAATAACTTTAGATATATAATCAGAACTGAGATTATCAGATCATATAAAAATTTTATTTTCAATGTAATGAAGAACAAACTGTTTTCTGTGGTGGTTGCATCATTTTACATTACCACCGACACTGGACATGTAGCTGAAAATCTTTCTATCTTCATCAAATTATGCACCTGGGTTTTTTGTTTGTTTGTTTTTAAAGAACAGGAGCAGGAGGTCTTATTGGCCATTACTGGCCATGGTTATGAAGATCCCTCTGCATTTGCACTCAAGGTGAATCAGCATTGGGCTTCATTGTCAGTGTGGTGAAATTGCCCATCACCCAGGGAGAAGTGTATGACTCCGTTAAATACATTTTCAACTTCCTGCAGTGGTTCTAAAGCCAGGTCTGGAGGTATCCTAACCCCATCTGGCTATTAATACTCTTTCTGTTCCAGGTAACTTTCTGTTAGCAAGGTGGAGCAGAGATTTCTGTGTGAACATTTCTCTAGCTTAGGATTCACATAAAACATGAGTGCCAGCACAACATTCCTCTTCCCATTCTGCCGTCATGACCTAGATTGCAGGCCTAACAGGCTGACCCAGATTTTAATTCTTCCAATAAATTGTTCCTAGATGGGACAGGACACCCTACATGAGGCTCCCAAAAAATACCCACAAAAGGGGAAGTAGTGTTGCAATGCCCAAATGGGATCAGAGTGGTGACCTTGCCTAGAGTTTCCTTCTTCGGGACAACCCATGTCACCATGGGATGCTTCCTGCCCAAATGCCCGAGGTGTCAATAGCAAGAGCTGAGTCAATATCTCAGTTATAAAGTATTCACATCCAGGAAATCTTGAGTCTGGGCCCCTGGAAAGTCAGGACAAAGCAGCAGAACAGATGGCTTTCTCTAGTGGGGCTTCAGCGAAGAAAGCTTAGACACCCTGAGTTCCAGGTCCTATTGTAGACTTTCCTCAAGAAATTGATTTCATTTCTTGGGATCCTCTTTCATGGGATTCCTCAGCAGAAAAGACCTCTCCAAAGTCTCATCCTCCATCTGCCTCATGCCATGTCCATAGTCACACACATATATGCCACATTGCCCAATCTGAAAACCCCAGGGAGTTTCCAGGTATAATCCGAACCCAGCTTTGCAGAGACAAACTGAGATCCAGGAGGGTCCCTCTACCCTCTCAGTTATGTGACCCTGAAATATCACCATACCTCCTAAAGACTCCATAGTCTGGGCAATGGCAAGTAGAATGGCAATTGCTGGGATCTGGAGGTGGTGAAATGATAAAAAAAACTTTCATTCAATGGGTAGAGAGTTTCAGTCTCATAAGGAAAAACAGTTCTGAATATTGGTCCCACAGCAATGTGCATATGCTCAATACTACTCAACCATACACTCAGAAATACTTAAGATGATAAAATTCATCAGCTATATTTTTTTTTGGTCAGGACCACACTAACAGTACATTTTAAAAGTGGTCAAATGGGGGCTAGAGCTGTGGCACAACAGGTTAAAGCCCTGGCCTGCAATGTCAGCATCCCACAAGGGTGCCGGTTCAAGTCCTGGGTGCTCCACTTCGCATCCAACTCTCTGCTAATGTGCCTGGGAAAGCAGAGGAAGATGGCCCAAATACTTGGGCCCCTTCACCCACATGGGGGACCTGGAAGAAACCCCTGGCTCCTGGATTCAGATTGGCCTAGCTCAGCCCACTCTGGGCATTTGGGGAGTGAACCAGCAGATGAAGATCTCTTTCTGTCTACCTCTCTTTCTCTAACTCTGCCTTTCAAATAAACAACACAGCTCTTTTAAAAAAAAAGTTGATTTGAAAAGTGGCCAAATACACATCTCATAAAAGTTAATGTTATGCTTTCTCAGAAGTGCAGTTAATACTTATTAATTTTGTATAATCGCTTATATTTGCCCATTTTCAAAATAGTAACATCCCTGATTCCATTTTGCTGAGTTGCTATGTCATTTTTTTTTTGAAATAAGAATCAGATGCAATCCTCTCTCACTAAAGACACTGATGACAGAGTGCAGAAGCCATGTTCTGTGTGGGTGTGGCCTGGGTTCCCTCCCTCCTGGCTGTGTTTGAGGGAAACATAATGTGGTCACCACTGGGCATCTTACACTTAGGTGGAAGCAGGTGTGCCTTGAGCTGAACACAGAGATGTCCATAGCCAGGGCTAAATCCTGGGCCCTATACATTCCCTCCTAAAATGTGCACCCCTGAGCCCCAACTCCTCATGCACCAACAATGCCACAGCAGGAAGAACAAGCATGACCCTTGCCCCTGCAGCAGGAGCTAGTTCTATCCTCACTTACCACTTGCACTGACAGGTGGGATGGATCCCTCCCTGAAGAAGTCCTGGAATGATGCTCTCAGTAGAAGACATGGATTTGTGCCAGGGAAATGCATCAAAGCTGGAGGATCATACAAGTCCAACCCCATTTCTGCATAACAAAATATTTCTTCTGTTGTGTTCCTTGGAGTAAAAGTTTTCTATTTGATTTTTTTCTTTTTATTCACCATTTTCTACATCTTGAAAATCGATTGATTCTTCTTCATTGTTCTATGTGTTTTTTGAATTCCTCATTTTGTTTCCATATTATTCTTGATATTCTTGCGTGTTCCTCTGTGTACTTTTCTAGGTTGAACAACATGCATACCCAACCTCAGATCATCAGAATATATAAGCAAATGTTGACAGCTCTGAAGAGATAAACAGCAAGGGAACAAGCAGAACATATCAATACTCCACTTTCAACACAGAATAGAATACCTAGGTGGGAAATCAGTAAAGAATGGTAGATTTGAACAATATTATAAATCAACTTTTCCTAACAGTTACACAGAGAGCATTCTACCTGGCAGAGGCAGAACATGTGTTCTTCTCAACAGCTGTCTAAAGTCTCCAGGTGGGATCATCTGTTAATTCAGAAAATATGCATCAACAACATTTAGAAAATTGGAGTCATATCATTGTCTTTCATAACTCTAATAGAATAAAAACAGAAATCAATTCCAGAAAAATGGGAAAAGTCACACATATGTGGATGTCAATCCACACAGTGTCAAACAGCCATTGGCTTGAAGAGGAAATCAAAAAGGAAATCAGAGAATATTTCAGTGGGTACATTTTGAGTTTTGACCTGGGATCCATAGCCACAATCACAATCCTCAAGTCCAGGCTTGGTACAAAG
Organism: Lepus europaeus; assembly: GCF_033115175.1. Classification (NCBI taxonomy): domain Eukaryota; kingdom Metazoa; phylum Chordata; class Mammalia; order Lagomorpha; family Leporidae; genus Lepus; species Lepus europaeus. The sequence continues at coordinate 92,963 of NW_026909231.1, read as the reverse complement.
AGAAACCAGGTGGACATGGAAGGTCACCAGCAGAAAAGCTCTCTGAACACTGAGAACCATGGGGATCTTTAAACAGAGCAGGCAGAAGTCTTCTTACTGCCCACAACAAATTAAGGAGACCAGGATGCTGATGCTTATGACTGAGTTCAAAGGCAGATTGCAAATTCATATATATTTTCTATACAATATAAACATTTCATAGTCGGCTGAGCTTTATTTTATAAATGGAATGATTGCACATAAGCTCCTTCATTAACATTTAGTAAATAGTTCAGTTTGTTCATTCAACAAATGATCTTCACATGTCAGTCACTAGACACTATTCTAAGTATTTGGGATGGAGCAGCAAAAAGACACACAATCAGGAAGGCTGCTTTTTAATAGGTCACACACTAGATTTGAGAAAATGAATGAAAATTCACACTGATGCTATAATAAGTACTATAAAAACATAAGTATGTACAAAGAATGGGGATATAAAGAAACTGCTTTGAGGGTCGGCACCGCAGCTCAATAGGCTAATCCTCCACCTTGCAGTGCCGGCACACTGGGTTCTAGTCCTGTTCAGGGCACCGGATACTGTCCTGGTTGCCCCTCTTCCAGGCCAGCTCTCTGCTGTGGCCAGGGAGTACAGTGGAGGATGGCCCAAGTGCTTGGGCCCTGCACCCCATGGGAGACCAGCATAAGCACCTGGCTCCTGCCTTTGAGTAGGCGTGGTGCACCAGCCACAGCAGCCATTGGAGGGTGAACCAATGGCAAAGGAAGACCTTTCTCTCTGTCTCTTTCTCTCACTGTCCACTCTGCCTGTCAAAAAAGAAAAAAAAAAGAAACTGCTTTGAGTACTCTGAACAAATCAATCCACTTCTTCCTAAAGTGTAATATCCCCCAGATGCTTGATCCTGAAGGGAGATATTTTAGAGATTCATTTATTTTGCTGAAAGGCAGAGTGAGAAGGGAGATACACATACACAGGGGAGGGATAAAGAGAGAGATTTCCATTCACTGGTTCCCTCTCCTAAATGGCTTCAACAGTTGAACCTGGGCCAGACTGAAGCCAGAAGTCAAGAACCCCATCTGAGTATTTCATGTGGGTGGCAAGGAGTCAAGTAATCAGGCCATTATCTGCGAATTCCTAGGCACAGGTTAGGAGATTGGATCAGAAAGAACACAGCTAGAATTCAAGTTGGCACTCTGATAGGGGATGCAGGCATCATAAGTGATAGTTTAATGTGCTGTACCACAATGCCAGTCCCAGCAAGTGAGTTTTATGTTCATGTTCTCGATGATTATTTCCTATTGTAGATTTGCACTGGAACCTGTGAGCTAAACTGCAGTGGAAGGTGAAGAAAAGTCTATTTTCCGGAGAACAAATGTAGGTTTCAGTCAGATTTGTTCTTGGAGGATATTTAACACATCTCAGGTTGTTTCTTTGCTTGTCTTTTCTTCCAAATGTTCCAGTGTCTCAGGCTCTTTCACATATTAGTCTCCTTCTTGTGCTCCCCTCTCTGGATGGTCTGTTCCCAGGGCTCTTGTTTTCTCACCTATTAACATCCTCCCACTGTCTCTAACTCTCCTCATGGTGTAAATGAGGGCATAGGCTTTTGACTTGATGCAGGAAAAGTGCCACACATGCTACTTTAGCAGCCTCCATGTGATATCACTTATCACGTCCAGCTTTTGCATGACATGGGTAAGCTCCAGTGCAACAAAACAGCCCAACATGGACTGACCCAACAAAAAGCCCACAGACAAGTCACACACCATTCAGTGGAGATGCGCATATTTATAGATCAAGACACTAAGCATATTGCAAACCCTCAGCAATGATGTCAATGCTGCATCCCAGAATCCTTTCAACAGAAGGATAAGACTCAGGGAGATGCTCTAATTCAAGCTGTTGTAAGCAAGTATCTTTCTTAGACAACTACTGAAATTACAGGAATGTCTACTATGCAGGTCTTCATGCTTCACCAACATCCACCAACTTTTCAAAGTTTGGTTCACACTCTAAACTGTCATAGTAAATGTTACTATTGTCTGACATTTGGTGACAGTGTGCATACTCAATGTGAGATTTCTAGTACATGTAGATCTGTATGACAGATTAGCATGGTGTCTTTGGAGCAACCGTCTAACTGCTTGCTTCCAAGAAAATATGCTTTCTACGTGACATCCACAGTGACCAACAGAAATCTGTGAAAACCATGTTCAGCACTGTGGTGCAAATGTTCAGCCACAACCTGCAATACCAGCATCTTGTATGAGCATTCATTTGAGTCCTTATTTCTCTTCTTCCAATCCAACTCCCTGTTAATACATGTGGGAAAGCACTGGAGTCATCACCTAAGTACTTTGGCCCCTACACTCACATGGGAGACCTGAATGGAGTTGCAGGCTCCTGGATTTGTCCTAGCTCAGCCTCAGATACTGTGGCCATTTGAATAGTAGATTAGTAGATTGAAGATCTCTCTCTCTCTCTCTCTCTCTCTCTCTCTCTCTCAACTATATCTCTCTGTCTCTCTCCTTCTGTATCACTCACCCTTTTTTAATTTTTAAAATATTTATTTGTTTCTTTTGAAAGTCAGAGTTCCACAGAGAGAGGGAGAGATACAGAGGGAGAAATCTTCCATCTGCTTGTTCCCTCCCTCCAGATGGCTACAATGGCTGGTGCTGGTTCAGGCTAAAGCCATGAGTTTGGAGATTCGTCTAGTCTCCATGTGAGTGGTTGGGGCTCAAACACTTGTGCCATCCTCTGTTGCTTTTTCCAGACAATTAGCAGGGAGCTGGATTGGAATGGAGCAGCCAGAACATAAACATATGGCATGCCAGCATCACAGGCAGTGGCTTTCCCCATTACTCCACAATGCCAGCCATTCTGCCTTTCAAATAAATACATAAATAAATATTTTTTAAAATGAAATCTGTATCTTCCTGATTGTGTCTGTGAAATCATCTAGCTAACAAATGCAATGGTGTGATAACAATGCTACAATGAAGGGGAACCAAGACATTGGGAGCTGGGCCTGTGCCCAGCATGTAGAATATTTGGCAGGTTTTTTTTAATGTCCTTTTTAAAAATTTACTTATTTGAAACACAGAGTTACAGAGAGAGAGAGAGAGAGAGAGAGAGAGAGAGAGAGAGAGAGAGATGAGACAGAGAGAGACCTTCCTTGCACTGGTTCACTCCACAAATCCCTGCAAAATCCAGGATTGGGCCAAACTGAAGCCTGAACAAGGAGCTTCATCCAGATCTCCCACACGCCACACTAGCATGGAGCTGAATCAGAATGGAGCATCCAAGACTCAAATTGGCACCCACATGGGAATGCTGGCATCACAGGAAGTGGCTTAACCCACTATGCCACAACAGCATTCTCCCACCCCCCAGAAGTTTCGAGAGTTCTCCTTGGATAGCAAGTATTTGTCAAGGGGTGTTATATGTGTCAGACAGTACAGTACCTTAACATGTTGACAGTGTTCCTCATATTCTGAAACCGAGATACCACTCCTCCAAACCTGTTTCCTCTGAGATTCAGTTTTGAACAGGACACTGTTGCCACAAGAGCCCATCCATCCTCCAGGTCACAAGGGATGCTGAAATGACAGCTGCTGTCAGCTAGCAAGGGGTCATAGAAGACTTCAGCACTGGCTGGGGGTGCAAAAGAACATTTAAATGTTGTAGAGACCTGGAGTCTGGGGCCTGACTCTGGAGGAGAGAAGCAGCCCCTGGGCTACTGGGAGGAAACATCACAAGATTTCCCTGCTGGGACCCCAAGTTACAGAAAGATGCTGCTGCTCCCTTTTCTGAACCTCCAAAGGACAGGTTTTGTCAGCTGAAGTCTCCTCAGCCTCCCTGTGCTCCCTTAACCCACATGAGTAGGTACAAGACCCCACAGACAGGCGCCAATACTTCACTGGATGGCAGTTTTACTGCATCATCACTGTTGCTCCCTAGAGAGTTCAATTGCCACATTTTGTTGATTTTTATTTGTGGAACACTTAAAGCAAGTTTATTCTTTTTTTTTTTTTTTTTTAATTTTTTTATTTTTTATTTTTTGACAGGCAGAGTGGATAGTGAGAGAGAGACAGAGAGAAAGGTCTTCCTTTTGCCGTTGGTTCACCCTCCAATGGCCGCCGCGGTAGCGCGCTGCGGCCGGCGCACCGCGCTGATCCGATGGCAGGAGCCAGGTGCTTCTCCTGGTCTCCCATGGGGTGCAGGGCCCAAGGACTTGGGCCATCCTCCACTGCACTCCCTGGCCACAGCAGAGAGCTGGCCTGGAAGAGGGGCAACCGGGACAGGATCGGTGCCCCGACCGGGACTAGAACCCGGCGTGCCGGCGCCGCAAGGCAGAGGATTAGCCTAGTGAGCCGCGGCGCCGGCGCAAGTTTATTCTTTAGTGTAATGTATAAGCCCACTGAGAGTGGTTCTGAGTTGAGGTGCTGAGGAGTCCTTGGTGTTTAGCCCCTACCCAAACGGTAAGGATGAACCCTGGGATGCATGCCATTTATGTGTGTGTTTACCTATTGAAATAGTCTTAAGATATCAAGCATTACAGTTATTAAAAATATCTCTTGGGGCCACTGCCTGCAAGGATGACATCTTACATGGGCACGGCTTCGTGTACTAACTGCTGTATTTCTTTATTTTTTAAGATGTATTTATTTATTTGAAAGGCAGAGCTACAGAGAGACAGAGTCAGAGAGAGAGAGAAAGAGGTCTTCCATCCATTAGTTCACTCCCCAGACGGCCGCAATGGTTGGGTCTGAGCTAATTCAGGAGCCAGGAGCTTTCTCTGGGTCTCCCACATGGGTGCAGGGGCCCAAGGACTTGGATCACTTTCTACTGCTTTCCCAGACTTCAGCAGAGAGCTGGATCAGTAATGGAGCAGCTGGAACTCAAACTGGAATCCATTTGGGAAGCTGGCACTGCAGGCAGTGGTTTTACCTGCTACACCACAGCGCCAGCCCCTTCTGCACTTCTGATCTAGTTCCCTGCTAATAGGCCTGAGAATGCAGTGAAAGATGACCTAAGGCTTTGGCCCTCTGCACCCTTGTGGAGACCCAGATGGAGGTCAAGACTCCTGCTTCAACCTGTCCCAGACTTAGCCATCACTGATAGATTCATCCTCTCTCTCTTTCTGTGTGTGTGTGTGTGTGTGTTCATAACTGCCTTTCAAGTATATACAAATCTGGTCAATCAAGCTATTTCCTAAAAAAGAAAAACACTCAAAATCAATGGCTGCCCTTGTGGCACAGTGATGCCAGTTGTGATGCCAGTTGCGATGTTGGAGTCCCATATCAGAGTGGTTTGAATCCTGAATGATTGACATTTTGCCCAGTTCCCTGCTGTTGTACCTAGGAAAGCAGAAAATGACCCAAATACTTGAGTCTCTGACACTCATGTGTGAGACCTAGTTGGTGTTCCTGACTTTTGGCTTCAGCTTAGCCTAGCTTGGTTGTTGTGATCATTTGGGACATGAACCAATGGATCAAATTCTCTGTCAGTATGCCTTCCAAATAAATCATAAAAATTCAAGGAGAAAAATCATGTGATTATTTAAATTAAATGCTAGGAAGCATTTGATTAAATTCAGCATCTGGCCTTTAAAAAAAAAAAAAACCCTGTAAGCAGAGAAGTAAAATATCAGAATTTTTTTATTATAATTAAAATTGTCTATGATGAACCTATAGCAACCAGTATAAATAACATGACGTTGAAAGCTCTTGGGGCCAGCACCAGCATCCCATATGGGTGTCAGTTGAAATCCCAGCTGCTCCACTTCTGATTCAGCTCTCTGCTGTTGCCTGGGAATGCAGTGGAAGATGGCCCAAGCCCTTGAGCTTCTGTCCTCATGTAGGAGACACAGAAGTTCCTGGCTCCTGGCTTTGGATCAACATAGCTCTGGCCATTGAGTCCAACCAGGGAGTGAACCAGCAGATGGAAGACCTCTCTCTCTCTCTCTCTCGCTTTCTCTCTCCCTCTGCCTCTACTTCTCTGTGTGTGTGTGTAACTCTGACTTTGGAATAAATAAAATAAAATCTTAAAAAAAAAAAAACACCTCTTTTCCTGGGAGTTTACCCAAAGCTGACTCCTTAAATTCTCGTTCTCCAACATTGTACTGGAAGTGTAGTTAGGAAAGTGAAACAAAAAATGGAAGCATTAAGTAAAAGGATTAATTAATTTATGTTTAAGGTTTATTTATTTGAGAGGTAGAGTTACAGACTGAGAGAGGAAGAGACAGAGAGAAAACTCTTCCTTCCATTGGTTTACTCCCCAAATGGTTGCAATGGCTGGAGATGGGCTTATCTGAAACCAGGAGCATGAGCTTCTTCCTGGTCTCCCACATGGGTACAGGGGCCCAAGCACTTGGGCCATCTTCTACTGTTTTCCCAGGCCATAGCAGAGAGCTGGACTGGAAGAGGAGCAGCCGGGACATGGAATTCTGGCACCACAGGTGGAGGATTAACCCACTGCACCATGGTGCCAGCCCCAGATTCAATTTTTAAGCAACAAAATTTTCAATATATGTGGATCACTCTACAATCTACAGAGGCAATGCAAAACAAAATTTAAGCTAAGAGAATTAAGTGATATGAGTGAGTACAAGATCAATATAGGTCAACTGGCTTCCCATGGAGCAGCAGGAAAAAATAGAAAGCCATTTTAAAGGATACAATACAGACTAGAAAACCTCTATAGAATACCTTTAGATATTTTCTTTCTTTCTTTCTTTTTTTTTTGACAGGCAGACTTAGTGAGAGAGAGAGAGAGAGAAAGGCCTTCCTTCCATTGGTTCACCCCCCAAATGGCCACCATAGCCAGTGTGCTGTGCTGATCTGAAGCTAGGAGCCAGGTGCCTCCTCCTGGTCTCCCATGTGGGTGTAGGGCCCAAGCACTTGGGCCATCCTCCACTGCCTTCCTGGGCCACAGCAGAGAGCTGGACAGGAAGAGGAGCAACCAGGACAGAACCAGTGCCCCAACTGGGACTAGAACCCGGAGTACCAGTGCTGCAGGCCTAGTGAGCTGTGGAGCCAGCAAATATTTTTTAATCATAAAAAAAAATTGAAAACCTAAAAGGAAATTAAGCCAACAACATGAAGAGGATGAAAAGCTCAACATTCAGTAAATTGTGAGTGACTTGCATCCCTTGTGAAGGAGGTTATTGGAAGCTCCAGGTCCTAAGCTCCCAGCAGGATCACAGACAGTGGAGGGAGGGTCTCCAATCTTGTGTGGTTGGGTCAGCAGGAAGGTGACAGCAGCCCTGGCTCTTAGGATAGCTAGGCCCCCCGTGAGCACCACCAGACCTGAGCCCAAGACTCAACCCTCACTTCCCCCACCAGCCACAGCCTGGATGAACTGCACCCCTCCCCCCAACCCCTCAGGGCAATCTGGTAGGTGTGACTCTGATTGGCTGCATCATCTGATGTGCTGCCTGCTCACTGGCTCAGCAAGCTGTCCAATCAGACTCATGGGAGTGAGGTCTCTTTCTGTATGCTGCTAAACAGCTTCTCCAGTCTGATGCTCATGGAGGTGCCACGATGCTCAGCCCTTCCCTCTCTGTGCACTTCTCCCAGTACAAGAGCCCTCAGAAGGATGCCTGGGCAGCTCAGAATCTGGAATGAGGTGAGTGTGTGGGGGCCAGGTGCTTCTGGCTTGCAAGACAGCAGCTGGCATGGGACCCTGGATATCTTGTTTCATTCCTGAATGTGGTGACTTTGGCTCAGCCCTAGAGCTCTGTATTTTTCCAAATTGTGTGGTTAGGGTTCGTGGGTCCTCAGGGAGAATCCAGACTTCATACACGGCATTGGGGGAGAAGCTGTGAGTTTGGGATCCCTGTCCCTTCTTTCTCCTCCTGGATCACAGAATTCCCCTCAGCTAGAAAGCAGGTCACCAAGTCCACAAGCCAGTCCTCTTAGCACAGCTCTTCCTAGGGGTGTGAGGCTGTCTCCCTGCATCAGCTCTCAGCCTGTGGCTGCTGGTTATGAGCGGACTTAGGTAATATAAGAATGTTACAGAAGATTTGTAGCAGATAATTTTGTGTGAGATTACTTTGGCTGAGATTAGAAGGAAATTACTTCTAAATGAGTTTCTCAAAATTGAGCATTGGTAATTGTTAGGAAAAGAGTTGCAGATTTTTGCTTCCCCACACAGGACACCAAAATGTTAGGGAAAGAGGTGCAGAATAGAGAGGGGGCAGTGTACAAATTTACAGCCAGACTGAACTTATTCAGAGAAAATAAGTCTGTAGAGGTGGGTGATCAACTGCCCACATGCACACTAGTGGAGCACGGGACAGAAGGCCCCAACCCCAGGGGCTGGGCCTTTTTATATTTTGGGTAGGGGCCAGCAGGCAGAGGGGAATTCCTGGAACTGGTGTTCCTGAAGGTGTTGAGAGCAGCTGGTCTTTCAGGTGGCTGTAAGGAGTGGAGTATGAAGGCAATAGGGTATGAAATCCAGTTGAGTTTCAAGGACAAGGAATACATTCCAGTGTTTACCTATTGTGGGCAATGAGGGAGAATACCTGAGGCTTCTGTCATTGTTCCATCAATCCTGACTCTGAGTACAGATAAGGAGAGGGGTGCCAATTTCTGTCTGGCTACTTCCTGCTGAGAGGGGGCTTAGCCATGGAGCCAGGACTTGAGCAGTGACCTATACTTGGGATCAGATTGATTGGAGAAGAGCAGTCTTGCATTGCTCCTGTGAGTTGGCTTGAGATAGAGCAGTTATTTGTTCCTGCAAGAACCTTTGGAATGGATTAATTATGCATGGCAGAAATAGGAGCACGATGATTATGAGGGCAAAAGGAGACACTAGAGCCATGGCCCATGGTGGAAACAACGGCCAAAATGAGGCAGAGTTACCTTGTAAATGCATCGTGTTAGTATGTCGACCTGAGCGAGGTGGGTCCTGTGGGGGTGGACTCTTATGAGGGAGAGGTAACTAGTTTTAATGAAGTAAAATGCACCCAGGGAGGGTGCCCTTTGAGTTTGGCTGCGGTGGGGGTAGTCAATATCACCTGGTAGGGCCCACTCCACTTTGTTTTTAGAGCAGCCTCATTTTGTTTTAGGTAAACCCAGTCACCAGGTGGAAAGATAGGAATATAGTCGGGAGGCAGAGAGTGTGGTTTGGGTAGGTGTGTGTCTGCATACATCCCTAAGTCAGAGCACATTTCAGTAAGAAGAGAGAAAGCCAGAGGAGGAGGAATAGCTGCAGTGCTCTGTAGAGGAGGGAAGCTTGGTGGAAGTGTTAGGTAAGAAGTCAGTTATGAGCTTATGTGTGTGTAACAGGCCTAAAGAGAAGACATCTATGTCCAGCATGAGATGCATCTGCATCTCAAAGTCATCATGACAATGTTTCAGGGGCAGCCCAGAGTTCGCATCCTGCCCTGCCCCCTTCTACCTGATAACCTGCCAGGTGGCGGTTCCCACCCCTTCTGCCTGACAAGCTTCCACAATCTCCCAGGTGCAGCCCAGTATCTGCATCTCAAACACCCTGCTGGCTTCCTCCTGTCTGCTAACATTTGCATCCATAAAGTCCTTTGTTTCAGACCTTCAAGAGAAGTTTTTCTATTTACATCCAAAAAGCCCTTTGTTCCAAGAGGAGCAGAGGTGGGGAAGCAAGACCCATCTCCTTAAAAACCCCCAGCTCTCTGCATCTTTGCTGAGCCGCCCGCCTGGCCTGGTCATGTGTAATCTCTCCACTCAACATGGAACCTCCCTCCTTCCTCCTCCCCTGACTCTCAGGCTCTGTCAGGAGAGGTGCCCATCCGTCCCGACAGATGTCCCTTCCTAATAAACCTTGCTATTTTACCTCCCACTACTCTCTGTCTCACACCTGAATTCTTTCTTGCCTGAAGACAAGAACCCTGCAATTTCTCCGGTAACAGAAGGACAGGCCTTCCATAGGGAATTTCAAATGGGCTAAGCATTAAGGACTTCTTGGGAAGAGATCTGATTCTTAACAGAGCCAAAGGGAGGAGTTTTACCCAGTCCAAGTAAACCTGGGTGGAGAGTTTAGTTAGAGCCTGTTCTAAAATTCCATTCATCCATTCTACTTTGCCTGAGGAGGGGGGACGATAGGGAATGTGAAAATGCCATGAGCTATGAAGGGAGGCAGATACTATTTGAGTAATTTTAGAGGTAAACTCTGGTCCACTGTCTGACTGATGGAAGCAGGCAATCCAAATCTTGGGATAATATAAACCATAACTCCTTAGTAGCACAAAGCAGGTACAAGCAGTCTGTTGTACAAGCCCTTGTTACATCTGCATTAATCAAGTGAAACCGGGCAGGGGAGAGAACAGGGGAGGGTCACACTAAGGTTACTTTCTTGGTTCTTTATTCAGAGAAAGCAGTTCAGAGAAAGCATAACAAAAGGAGCCAAAGGAAAACAAGTGAAGCAGTTTCTAGTATTAAAGGGACAGATTTTAGATTTCTTTTCTTCCTTCAGGGTCGCTGTGTTAGCTGTCAGATCAGCCTTGTTATTAGCTTCAGATAGGGATTGTTTACCTTTCTGGTGTCCTTTGCAGTGAATAATAGCAGCTTTTGTTGGCAACTGGGCAGCATCAAGAAGAGCTTTAATCAGCTTGCCATTTATTATAGGGGTCCCTTGGGCTTGCCACATCTGGGCATTGGAGTGCATGATATGATAGGCATACCGGGAATCTGTATATATATTGACTGTCTTTCCTTTGGCAAAGGTGAAGGCTTGAACCAAGGCTAATAACTCGGCCTGTTGGGAGGTAGTGCCTTGAGGTAGGGGCCTGGCCTCTATGGCCCTATGCAGGGAAGAGGAGGAGGTGACATCAGGATGCCCCCTCAATTATTGCATATCCAGTGGGAAAAGAGGGAGCTTTAGAAGCACTACCACCAATGACCCAATCCAGGGCTCTGGGAATAGGAGTGTCTGAGATGATGAAATGTAGTTAGGAAAAGTCAAGGAAGTCAGGACAGGAATGGGGTTCGAGGGGATGAGAGAAGTGGTGGGGAGGAGAGTAGGGTTTATAAAGGTTTATAAAGGTTTATAAAGGCAAAAACTGCAAAATCGGGAGGGGAATACATGGTTGCTAGGATCGGGGGGGAATACACGGTTACTGGGGTCAAGCTGACTTAAACCTATGCAAAACTAGTATCAATTATAATCTTGACAATACCAGTTACAATCTTAACAATTTTAATTATAATCTTGACATTAATCCAGGTATTGGTTTAATCATATGTAGGACATAGACAAATTACATTTTTATTATTAACCCAGGTGTAGCCTACTCACTTCAAGCTTGAGCGATCATGGTAGGGGGTTTCTGTGCTCTGCCAAGTGTGATGTAGTGGACTGCTATTGTTCAACTGTTTTAGATCATAGTTTCAGACCAGAGTCTCACGGTGTGGGGGGGCACCTTCCCAGAATGGAGTCTCAGGTTCTCCAAAATGGAGTCCCTACTGTCAAGGTGCTACTTCATAACCTCACTCTCCCCAGTCTGAGCGACTGGGCGCTCTTTCTGTCCCTTCCATCCTGATGGATGCCCTGTCCCCAACAAAGCCTTAGCACTCTGCCCTCTGTCTCACACCTGAATTCTTTCTTGCATGAAGATAAGAACCCACAGTTTCCATGGCCTTCCCTCCAGTAACATACATATTTGTAATAATCTTGCTGTTTCATTTTGAAATCTATTTTTAATGCAGTTTCTCCTTTTAGTAGTTTCTACTTAATTGGTGATTTTCTTTTCAAATTTCTAGGCATCTCCTGTAAGGTATTTCTTCCTCCTTAGTTCTGACTCCTGTGACCTGACATTCAAACTGTTTATCTTAGAAGCCTTAGGTTATAGGATACTTGATTCTTCTGTCTTTTCTTAATGTGTTTAAGTTTTTTCATGTAATCAGACAATTCCTTCAGCTTTTGTTTCTAAGGGTATTCTTCTATTCAAGGTTTTCATGGGGCCGGTGCCATGGCTCACTTGGCTAATCCTCCATCTGCGGGCATCTCATATGGGTGTTGGGTTCTAGTCCAGGTAGCTCCTCTTCCAGTCCAGCTCTCTGCTGTGGCCCAGGAAGGCAATGGAGGATGGTCCAGGTGCTTGGGCCCCTGCACCCACATGGGAGACCAGGAGGAAGCACCAGGCTCCTAGCTTTGGATCGGTGTAGCTTCTGCCATAGCGGCCATTTCGGGGGGTGAACCAACAGAAGGAAGACCTTTCTCTCTGTCTTTCTCACTAACTCTATCTGTCAAATAAATTTAAAAAAAAGATTTTCATGCTCTTAATACTATTTTTAGACAGGAAGATAGAAATTAGCCTACGTGTGTGAAAGCAGCCATGGGAAACAAAACATGTGCTCTGCAGAAGGAATGCAGCAGCCTTAGAGGCAGGCCTGGGAAAGCAGCCCAGCACTTTACACTACAAAACCCTGCCCCTCCAATAAAGGCACACCAGCAGAAACCTGTTTGCTTGGTGCAAAGGAGGGTACTGAGTCTGATAACGTTACCTAATTTTGCACCTGAGAAATATTTTGTTCATGAGTGGGGTGTGTGTGTGTGTGTGTAGAAACAGTGAGAAGTAGACACCCAACCCTTAGAAATCCGAGTTATTATTAAGTCCTCCTCATAATCAACTTCATAGGGGCATCTGTCAAAATTTACAGTAGGTTTTTAAGAGAGCAAGGGAGCCCCAGGTCTCTGTTAGGCTGAGACAGAGCTGAAGGACACAGGTGCTGGAAGGTTTGAGGACCACCAGGAGGAATCAGAGAACTTAAGCACTGTCATTGATCTAGCGACAAGCCATGACATCTGAAACCAGAGACTGGCAACTCTGCCATGAATCACCACACCAAATTAATGGGGGAAAATGGTGATGAAGGAAGGTGCCTGGGGTGCCTGTCTCACAAGGAATTTCCATGTGGACAGGCAGTGAGCAAAGCAAGATTTATTTACATGAGAAAGCTCTTGCCACAGCAGCCACTAGGGGGTCTCCAAAGAGGGACACCTGAAAAATGGAGTGCAGTTTTTTAACCACGATTTGGATGAGCAGAATAATAACAGCTAACAATCTCATCAGAAGGACAGAATCATAATCTTGTCTAGCCTGCTCTTGTTAAAACCAAAAACCTTGGGAACTATGCAATAGGCAAATTCTCTTGGTAAAACTAGGTTAGAAGGGTGGGATTGTTAACTTCCCTTCTATTCTCATGATAAAACTAGAAACTCACTGGGCTGGCCCCTTGGCTCAACACGCTAATCCTCTGCCTTGCGGCACCAGCACACCGGGTTCTAGTCCCGGTCAGGGCACTGGATTCTGTCCCGGTTGCACCTCTTCCAGGCCAGCTTTCTGCTGTGGCCAGGGAGTGAAGTGGAGGATGGCCCAAGTGCTTGGGCCCTGCACCCCATGGGAGACCAGGGGAAGCACCTGGCTCCTGCCTTCAGATCAGGACGGTGCGCCAGCCACGGCGGCCATTGGAGGGTGAACCAATGGCCAAGGAAGACCTTTATCTGTCTCTTTCTCTCACTGTCCACTCTGCCTGTCAAAAAAACAAAAAACAAACAAACAAACAAAAAAAAAACTAGAAACTCACTGTCTTGCTAGTAGACAGGTCTTGCCCACTCTTAAAAGGACTCCTCATTAGGTCATCTAGTCCTTACACCAGCCACCCCCTGCCTTATGACCTCTTTATAAGCCCCCAAATACCCTCCTCCAACAGAATGGTACTCCTGTAACCACAATAAATGCATTTTTCCTTTTCAAATGTTTACCTTAATGAAGACACTAGAATTTCAAAAGCCCACTGAAAAAAGGAGATGATTAGGAATGGCAGGCTGTTGCCCCAACTGACAAAGAACCCTTCCCCCCTCCCCCAACTGAGGCAGAAAGCCCCTGGGGTTACACCCAGGACTCCTCTGACTGGGTGGTGGGATGTGCCTCAGAACAAAGCCTGAAAATCTGCATAATTGTCAAGTGAATAGACTGTTTTCTTTGAATCCTCACCCTCCAATTACCCTGTCTCTTTATTTATTTATTTTTTTTGACAGGCAGAGTGGACAGTGAGAGAGAGAGACAGAAAGGTCTTCCTTTGCCGGTGGTTCATCTTCCAATGGCCGCTGCAGCCGGCATGCTGTGGCCAGCACACCATGCTGGTCATGGTCTCCCATGGGGTGCAGGGCCCAAGCACTTGGGCCATCCTCCACTGCACTCCCTGGCCACAGCAGAAAGCTGGCCTGGAAGAGGTGCAACCGGGACAGAATCTGGCGCCCCGACCAGGACTAGAACCCAGTGTGCTGGCACCGCTAGGAGGAGGATTAGCCTGTTGAGCCATGGCGCCGGCCCACCCTGTCTCTTTAAAAAATCCTCTGTACTGGGTGGTTTGGTAGAAAAGCACCTGTTTGGATTGAGAGAAACTTCTTTTTCTTTCCCCAAGGCTGCTGCTGCCTTCTTGCAATAAACCTTTACCTCTGGCCATGCCTCATCTTTGGTGAATTGAAGCGGCGAGCATCAAGAGCTGGACTATTCCCTCGGTAACCACATTGGTGAGCTAGCCCAGAGGTCTGGGGTATATTCTTCAAGTGGCCTGACCCTCTCACGCTGGTAAGGAGGGCAGTGGCCACTTGTACTCCATCCCCAGAGCAGCTTGTGAGCTAATGTGGTGGTTGGGACTCTGGGGACATCCAGCAGCTGTCCTTTCTCTTCCTGCTGCGCATTAGCTACCTACTAGCACAATGGCTTCCATTTGTGTACGGAGTCAACAGCTCTGAGACTGAAATTTCTGTCTCTGCTCTTTGGGTTTATGGAATTGGGACCTGGCTTAGGTCATTTTTTGTGGTACTGGTTTGTGTGAAACTGGAGAAGACCCCATAAAATCCACACTAAATTGTAGCCCCCCCTTAAAGTTCCCTAGAAATGCTATCCGGGGTGCCACGTGTACTACCGGAATTTGGGGTGCCATACGATTTCACCACAGGCTTATGACTAAATCCCCAATATTAATAAGCCCAAGAGGGTTCTTGCCTAATATTTAGAGAAGAATTCTAAATACCGGTACAGATAAACGAGGCAGCATGGCACGTTTTAAGCTTTTATTTAGTGAGAAAGATGCATAGGAGAGTGAGAGCTATTTAAGGGAGAGAGGTGAGTAGGGTTCATACCAAGCACCAGGAACCAGCCACATGGATGAGCCTCTAGGCCAGGAAGCCTAGAGCACATGGCCAGAAGGCCATGCACCCTGGAGGTGCAGGGCTACAGCAAGCCCTGTCCTGGCAAGAGGCCAGGGAAGAAGAGCAGCCGGGGCCACACCCTGGCTGGGCTTTTAACCCACTTCCAAAGGGGAGTGGTTAATTAACCTGCTTGGCTGGTGGGCACCCAGGTGTGGGCAGGTAGGGGAATGAGGCCACACAGGGGCGTGGCAAAAGGCATCAGGTAGGGGCCTGAGGCCACACAGGGGCGTGGCAGAGGTGTGGTCTTCCAGCTCACAAACCTAATCTATCTTTACCCGTATGCTTGCCTGCTTCATGTGGGAGACAAGATTCCAAGATTTTTGCCTCAGCCCCTCTGTGAGGAAGATTGGGATATGGTTTGGAAGAGTACTCATGTGGTGAAATATGAGTGGTTCAATTTAATTTCCATCCAAAAGCACCTTGAGTTGCGTTGCGGCTGATTGAGCAGCTTACAGTTACCATCCTATTTCTAAGAAGAAAGTGGTGTTCTGTTGTCATACTGCATGGCCCGTGTATGTGTTAAAGTTAAGAGAAGGTGGCTGGTAAGTGGATTTTTAAAATATTTATTTCATTTGAAAGTCAGAGTTGAAGCAGGCAGGCATACAGCTTAAAATTGATTAGGTTTGTGAGCTGGAAGACCACGCCTTTGCCACGCCCCTGGGTGACCTCATCCCCCTACCTGGCCACATCTGGGTGCCTGCCAACCAGCCAATCAGGTTAATTAACCACTCCCCTTTGGAAGTGGGTTAAACTCCTAGGACATGATGTGTCTGGCCCTTCTCTTTCCCCTGACCTCTTGCCAGGAGGGGGCTTGCTGTAGCCCCGCGCCCTAGGCTTCCAGGCCTAGATACTCCTCCATGTAGCTGGTTCCTGGTGCTCAGTATGATCCCACATTGACCTCTCTTTCTTAAATAACGCTCTCTGCCTCTGCTTTGCTGCTGGTGATAAGCGGTGGAGAGCAGCTCAAAGTGCTTGCTGCATGTGGTTTTGGCCTGCTCTCTGAGTGGTATGGATACTACCCTGGTTTCCAGACTTTTCCCCTCTCTCCTACCTGAACTAAACCCTCACTTTCCTGGCTCCTTGATCTCTTACAAACCTATTGTAAATTTCCACAGATGCCTCTGATGAAATTGACTGTGAGGAACAAGAATTAATGCAATAAAAGGTGTTTTCTGAGCAGAGTGCCCACTGAGTCTGTAATGAGGATATAGTTATCTTTATGTATGTTGGTGTCCAGTACCATCACTGGGACTAGAGTTGCTTTCCAAATTAAATGCTCAAGTAAGTTTTTCAGGTTTCAACTGTGGAACAATAGGGTTAACTGAGGTTACTAACAGCAAGAAGTAATTCTATTTAATTGATTAGAACTTTTATTCATTTTTCTTTGGGAGTTTTAAAAAGGAGGAGTAACCATAATAAAACCATCTTCCTTCCCTTTTCGTTTTCACATTTTGTTATAGCAAAAACCATTTACTGATATTCTGAATTACCTGAATTTCTGAATTTCTTCTGTGTATCAGATAACACCACCATTCACAAGTTAAGATTCTTGGTATTTGGATATCTGTTAGATGCTACTAAGAAAGTAGAGATGAGCTTTCTTTTTAAAGCTTTTGAGGTGGTGTCACAGAATAGCGTGTTGTAGATACAGTCAACTGCTTTGTTACCTTCCAACTAGGCATCTGTAAATCCTGAAACTTAAGATGGCAGGTGATGTCCTATAGACTCTGCTGTTCAGATTGGACACAACTGACAGAGTTTGTTCATTCTCTCTAAAAGTGATAGGGGATTTGTAGCTTAGTGGTTTTTTGTTTATTTCTAATTTGCTGCTGATAATGTATATGAATTTAACATTCTGTGTAAACTGTCATTTGTTACTGCACAGTTTATGCAGTGTTGCTTTGCCAAATAAAAGTTCAAAGTAAAAAAAAAATCAAGTTATCAAGGATAAGAAATATTTTTAATATTTATTTAAGTATTTGCAAAGCAGAATAACAGAGAGAGAGAGAGAGAGAGAGAGAGAGAGGTCCTCCATCCACAGGTTCCCTCCCCAGAGAGAGAGAGAGAGAGAGAGGTCCTCCATCCACAGGTTCCCTCCCCAGAGGGCTACAATGGCTGGATCTTGCTGATCTGAAGCCAAGAGCCAGGACCCTCATCCAAGTCTCCCACATGGGTGCAGTGGCCAAAGGATTTGTGCCATCCTCCACTGCTTTTCTAGGGCATTTTGAACCAGTGCTCTTATGAAATGCCAGCACTGCAGGTGGAGGCTTAACCTACTATGCCACAGTGCTGGCCCCAATAAAAAGAATTCTAAATGAACTTACCAAAATTTAGAATTGTTTAAAGTTTTATTTATGTATTTGAAAGGCTGAGTTAGAGAGTGGGACAGACATCGTCAACCTACTGGTTCAATCCCAGATCTCTGCAGCAAGCAAGCACTGGGCCAGACTGAAGGCAGGAGCCTGGAGCTCCATTCAGGCCTCCTACATCAGTAGCAGGGGCCTAAACACTTGTGCCATTTTCCTCTGCTCTTCCCAGGCCATTAGCAGGGAGCTTGATCTGAAGTAGAGCAGCTGTGACATGTGACCCTATGGATGCCAGCATCACAGGTGGTGGCCTTACCCACAACATCACAATTCCAGCCCTGACATTAAAAATGTTCAAGGTTCAGCCAGCATCGTAGGTTAAGTGCAGTCTATCATACCTGCACCCCTTAAGAGTGCTTCTTTGAGTCCAGACTGCTGCACTTCTAATCTAGCACCCTGTGAATGTGCCTGGGATAGCAGAAGATGGCCCAAGTGCTGGGACCCCTGCCACACATGTGGGAGAACCACATGGATTTCCCTGGCTTCCGGCTTCTTCAATCTGTCCCAGCTCTGGCTGCAATCAGTTGGGAAGTGATCCCAATGATCACTTTCTCATTGTCTTTTTTGGAATTCTTTCAAATAAATAAAATCAGGATTTATACCCTATATTAAGTTAGTAATTTTTTTACAAAAATATAAATATTAATGATAATTTTTTGCAAGAGGTTTTTCATATTTGATTTCAAAGTCGAATAACTTTCTACAACACATTTATTTATTTGAAAGGCAGAGATACAAAGAGGGAAAGAAAGAGATCTTCCATCCAATGACACTACCCAAATGACTGGGGGTTGGGTCAGGCAGGAGCCAGGAGCTTCTTCTGGGTCTCCCATACAGGTTCAGGGGCTCAAGTACCACATTTCTCTGCTTTGCCCAGGTGCATTAGTAAAGAGCTGGATTGGAAGTTGAGCTGCTGGGGTTCAGCTGAGCTGGTACCCACATGAGGTGCTGGCACTGAGGTGGAGGCTTAGCCTTCTATGCCACAGTGCCTGCCCCAGTCTAATAACTTTAAAAAATTTTGAGAGAGAGAAAGAGAGGGAGAGGTAGAGTGAAATGTCTTCCATCTACTAGTTCACTCTTCAAATACCCACAATGGCTGGGGCTGAGCCAATCCAGAACAGGAGCCAGGAGCTTCTTGCAGATCCCCCAAGCTCAAGCACATCTTGCACTGCTTTCCTAAGATTAGCCTACAATGCCCCTCTAAATAACATTTTCAACCATCTAGTCAACTGCATCTTCTTGTTTTTTATTGTTTTTATTTATTTGACAGAGTTAGACAGTGAGAGAGACAGAAAGGTCTTCCTTCCATTGCTTCACCCCCAAATGGCTGCTACGGCTGTTGCTGTGTGGATCCGAAGCCAGGAGCCAGGTGCTTCCTCCCTGTCTCCCAGGTCTCCCATGTGGGTGCAGGGGTCCGTGCACTTGGGGCATCCTCCACTGCCTTCCTGGGCCACAGAAGAGAGCTGGACTGGAAGAGGAGCAACTGGGACTATACCCAGCACCCATACGGGTTGCCAGCACTGCAGGTGGAGGGTTAACCAAGTGAGCCACCAACTGCTTTTCTAGGATTAGCCTACTACGCTACAGTGCCTGGCCCCTCTATCTCCTCAACTGTAATTTTTTAAAATTTCCATTTGATTGACTCCTTCCCAACAACTAGCCATCTCTTATAAGCTATTTTCTCCTCCTTTATTGTTTAGTTATGGCCTGTCATTAAAAATGCTTGTCCTTACAGCTGACATTGTGGCACAGCAGGTTAAGATGCTGCCTGTGATGGCAGCAACCCATATGAGCACTGGTTTGATTCCTCGTGGCCCACTTCTGATTCATCTCCTAGCTAATCCACCTGGCACACAGGAGAGGATGGCCCAAATCTTTGGGACCCTGCACCCACGTGGGAGACCTGGATGAGTCTCCTGGCAGTGGCTTCTGCCGGGCCCAGTTCTGGTTGTAGTGGCCATTTAGCTAATGAACTAGCAGATGGAAGATCTTTCTCTCTCTCTCTGTAACTCTACCTTTGTAATTAATAAATCTTAAAGAGAAATTTTTATCTTAGAGACTAGGATACTAAGAGTACCTAATTTTTTTTGTTAAAGATTTTTTCATTTGTAAGCCAGAGTTCACAGAGGGAGAGAAGAGACAGAGATCTTTGGTCTACTGGTTCATTCCCCAGATGGCCACAATGGCTGGAGCTGAGCCACAATGGCCAGGAGCTTCTTCTGGATCTCACACCTGAGTGGCAGGGGCCCAAGGACTTGGCCATTTTTCATTATGTTCCTTGGCACATTAGCAGGGATCTGGATCTGAAATGGAATAGTCAGGACTGGAACAAGTGCCCATGTAGGATGGGATGCCTGTGTCACAGGGGCTGGCTTTACACAACATGCCACAACACTGGCCCCTATACTTGACTTTTCTAGATGTATTTAAACTGTTCTATGGAGTTTTATGCTTTTGTTTCTAAGATATGGTATTGTCTTTTTTGTTAAAGATTTATATATTCATTTGAAAGGCAGAGTTACAGAGAGGCAGAGAGAGTGCTGGTTCACTCCCCAAAAGGCTGCAATGGCTGGAGTTCTGCCAGTCTGAAGCCAGGAGCCAGGAACATCTTTTGGGTCTCCAACACTAGTGCAGAGAGGCTAAGTACTCGGGCCATCTACTGCTTTTCCAGGCCATAGCAGAGAGCTGGATCAGAAGTAGAGCAGTCCTATGGGAGTCAGGCACTGCAGGTGGTGGCTTTACCTGCAGTGCCATAGCACCGGCCTCGGGTGTACTTGTTTCTAAGTGTTCTCATTCTTTTATAAGGTTGAATGCTTACAGCCTGCACACATACTATTTCAATGTCTAAGTTGGGGTATCTTTCCACTAGGTTTAACTTCTAAGTTATCTGGGGGAGCTTCCCATTAGAAGAAGCACAGTACAAAAGGATTTTCTTCATCTTTTGGTAGCTAATTACATGAGGGAAAGAAATTTTGTGTTTTGTCAAGATAATCTCATGTATTTTCTATCTTTGGGTTTAGAAAACTGAATGTTAAGAATTGATTTTTAATATCTTTTAAGTGTATCTTTCTACTAATCAACTATTAAATATACTTAATATGTAATAAATATATTTAAACATAATTTGACTCTATATAAGTGAATGATTATTGTCTCATAAAATGATCAGAGATCCTATGTTAACCAAGTATTTTTTAATTTTTGATATCTTTGACATTTTTTTCAAAATCAAAGTTCTAAACTGCTTTGACCTTGATTTCTTTGTGGATCCCTGGGAATCAACAAAAGATGTAGTTTTCAACTTGCAGAGATGATGGTTAATTAGGCTCCCTTTACCTGAAAAGTATTATCTAGTTGTAATATCATAAATTTCAAGTTGTTACATTGATATAGAAATGCTATTGATGTGAGTTTCCCAGGGGTTAGGTAACATGGAGAAGTCCAATGGTGAAATCTAACAAGCTGCTGTTCTTCAAAAAGCAGAGGGGGGTTCCTTGGGTACTTTAGAAGAATTTTGAAATTGCTCCAGTGCTATCATTGCCTGAAATGATGAACTGGTTTGTAAAATACTGCTGTGCTTTTTCAAATCCTGTGGGCATCTCCTTTGCTAAATTGCTAAATTACTTTAAACATTTCAATTGTGATGATTTGTCTTTGTCATTCACAGTTCTAGTTCTTCTCCAGGAAGATTTATATTCATAAGACCATTAAAAATTATTATAAATATGGGTTTCTTATGGAAGATCAATGGGGTAACCATGAATTTCTAGAATTCTGAAAAATAAAACAGAATCGTGAAACTGCTAATGGAGATCAAAAGAGAAAAAAAAGAGAAAAAAGTAATTATAGGAGACTCAATGAACTGGTGAAATTTGTGGGTTTTTAATGTCTTAGTTAAGACATTATTCTATTTTTTAAAATGATTTATTTATTTATTTGAAAAGCAGTGTTACAGAGAGGCATGGGTAGAGAGGTTTTCCATCTACTGGTTCACTCCCCAAATGGCCATAATGGCCTGAGCTGGGCCAATCCGAAACCAGTAGCCAGCAGCTTCTTCAGGGTCTCTCACATGGGTGCAGAGGCCCAAGGTCTTGAGCCATCTTCTGCTTTTCCAGACCACCCCAGAGAGTTGGATCAGAAGTGGAGCAGCCAGGACTTGATTTGAATCAGTGGCCATATGCGATGCCGGCACTGAAGGGGGAGGTTTATTTAACATTTTAGGCCCCAATGAGGGCAACCTCTAATAACATTTTCAATCATCTTCTGAAGTGCAGCTTTTTTTGTTTCCATTTGATTGACTGCTTTCAAATTTCTAGTCCTCTCCTGTAAGCTATTTTCTCCTCCTTTACTGTGGCCTGAGTTAGAAACGCTTACCTTTATGACATTGTGGCATAGCAGGTTAAGCTGCTGCCAGTGACAGTAGCAACCCATATGGGCACTGGTCTGATTCCGGGTGGCCCGATTCTGATCCATCTCCTAGCTAATGCACCTGGGAAAGCAGGAGAGGATGGCCTAAGTCCTTGGGTCTCTGTACCCCTGTAGGAGACAAGGATGAAGCTTCTGTCTGTGGCTTCAGCCTGGCCCATCCCTGTAGTGGTGGCCATTGGGGAAGTGAACCAACAGATGGAAGGTCTCTTTGTTTTCTCTCTCTGTAACTCTGCCTTTAAAATAAATAAATAAATGTTAAAAATGTTAATAAGAAATGTTAAAATGTTTACATTAGAAGCCTAGGATAATAAGAGGGCTTGATTATTTACATCTGTGTTTTTCAAGATTTCTTAATTTGAAAAATAAGATTTGGGTAGGGTAGCTTGATATCATGGTGCAGAGGCTGTAGGCTCTTGGTGGGAGAAGCATTCCTTGCTATGTGCCAGAAGCACAGCACTGTGTCTTTTACACAAAGTGGGGAGCACCACACATTCCTTTCTCCACCCTACTCCACTTCACTCTTTGTTTCTTCTGCCTTTTTTGGCTCCAGTTTTCTCTGATTTTGCTTTTTGGTTTCTTAAGGTAGAATTGTAGATAATTGATTTCATATCTTACTATGAAATATAGATCTTTACAGCTATTTCCTCCTAAGCCTTGCTTTGCATTTATTCCATTAATTTGTGTTGTACTTTGATTCTAATCATCTTACATCTGAATTTCCCATGTGGTTTCTTCAATAAGTCACTGTCCATTTAGGAATATGATTCTTATTTACTACAAGTTTGAAGAATTCTTCAATATCTTTCTGGTTTTGGTTTCCAGGGATGTAAATTTTTAATTTTTTTTTTATTTGAGGAACTAAGAGACAGAGCAAAAAGGAGATCCCTGTGCTTCTCTCTCCCATCAACTGACTTTCTCCAGCTACCACAATACCTGGACTCCACTCGCCTAAGGCCTAGCACTTAGAACTCAAGCCGGGTTTGTACCATGGATAGAAAGGGCTCCAGGTACTTGGCCCATTCTTGGCTCTTTCTTTTTCTTTTAGAAAGCTTTTATTTAATGAATACACATTTCATAGGTACACCTTTAGGAATATAGCAGTTCTTCCCCCCTTCCCACCCTCGCACCCCCACTCCTGTCCCACCTTCTACTCCCTCTGCTAGCCCATTCTTCATAAAGATTCATTTGTAATTATCTTTATATACAGAAGGCCAACTCTGTACTAAGTAAAGATTTCAACAGTTTGCAGAGACACACAATGTCTAAAGTACTTTTGAAGATGAGTTTTACTGTTAATTCTCATAGCACAACTCATTAAGGACAGAGGTCCTACATAGGGAGTAAGTACACAGTGACTCCTATTGTTGATTTAACAATTGACACTTTTATTTATGATGTCAGTGATCACCTGAGGCTCTTGTCATGAGCTGCCAAGGCTATAGAAGCCTTTTGAGTCCACAAACTCTGTTACTATGTAGACAGGGCCATAAGAAAAGTGGAAAGTTCTCTCTAGCCTTCTGAAAAAGGTACCTCCTTTGATGTCCTCTTCTTTCCACTGGGGTCTCACTCACAGAGATCATTTATGTAGATTTTCTTTTTTCTACACTGTCTTGGATTTCCATGCCTAAAATGCTCTCATGGGATTTTTAGCTAGATGCTGATGTCATTGTGCTGTTTAGGGCATGTGTCATTCTATGAGTCTGCTGTGTGGCCTGCTTTCCATGTTGGATCATTCTCTCCTTTTTAATTCTATCTATTGTTATTAGTAGACACTTGATCTTGTTTATGTGATCCCTTTGAGCCTATCTATATGAACAGTTACACATTTGTTTTTAAGGATTTATTTTTCTATTTAAAAGTCAGTTACGCACAGAGAAGCAGAGAGAGAGAGAGAGGGGGAGGTCTTCTATCCAATGGTTCACTCCCTAGTTGGCTGCAACAGCTAGAGCTCTGCCGACCCAGAGCCAGGAGCTTCTTCCAGGTCCCCCACATAGGAGCAGGGGCCCAAAGACTTGGGCCATCTTCTACTGCTTTTCCAGGGCATAACAGAACTAGATTGGAAGTGGAGCAATCGGGATTCAAACCGGTGCCCATATGGGATGCCAGCACTGGAGGTGGGACTTGAAGTGGTGCCCTTGTGGAATTCCAACACTGCAGAAGGGTGGCTTTACCCTCTAAGCCGTGGCCCCAGCCCCTTCTATATGTATTGTTTTCATCATTCAGCTTTTGAACTCTTTGTATCCCTGACCTGTTTTTTTTTTTTTTTTTGGGGGGGGGGGCACTGCTGTGTTAAACCAAGATAAACTGCAGCTTACAGCACTGGCATCCCATACAGGCCCAGGTTCAAGTCCCAGCTGCTCCATTTCCAATCCAGCTCCTGGCTAATGTGCCTGGAAAAGCAGCAGAAGATGACCCAAGTACTTGGACACCTGCACCCACATATGAGACCCAGAATAAGCCTGTGCTTCCAGGCTTTGGATTGGCACAGCTCTGTCTGTTGTGGCCATCTGGAGAGTGAACCAGTGGATGGAAGATCTATATCTCTTCTCTCTAACTCTGCCTTTCAATTTAACAAATCTTCAAGAATCATTTTTGTCCTACTGTGAAATCATTAAACATTTCTCTTTATATTAATACACATTGTATTGTTCCTAGCTTTTTTAGTGTAGCCTGGTAATCTTTTTGCCTTTTCTTTTTTTTTTGACAAGCAGTGTGGATAGTGAGAGAGGGAGAGACAGAGAGAAAGGTCTTCCTTTTTGCCGTTGGTTCACCCTCCAATGGCCGCTGCAGCCAGCACATCTCTCTGATCCGAAGCCAGGAGCCAGGTGCTTCTCCTGGTCTCCCATGCGGGTGCAGGGCCCAAGGACTTGGGCCATCCTCCACTGCCTTCCTGGGCCATAGCAGAGAGCTGGCCTGGAAGAGGGGCAACCGGGACAGAATCCGGTGCCCCAACCAGGACTAGAAGCCGGTGTGCCAGCTCTGCAAGGCGGAGGATTAGCCTGTTAAGCCATGGCGCCAGCCAATCTTGCCTTTTTAAACTATTCAACTGAGAAATAGCTATAGATACCTGTGGAATACAACGCAATCATTTGATGAGTGTTAATTCTGGAATTGTCTAATCAGAATAACTCATTCATCACCTCCTATACTGTATGGTGAGTACTTTCAAAAGCCTCTCTTAACAAGCTGAAATATGAAATACAGCATTGTAGTTTCCATGCTTTGCAGTACAGCTGTAGACTCATTTCTCCTGTCTACTGGAAACTTTGTGCCCCATGACCAATGTATCTCCTTTGTCCTTACCCCACCATTTCTCCCCTCACTCGTTGGTAACCACAATTCTCTACTGACATGCATTTCACAGGTGTACTCTGGCAAGCCCAAAACTGGGGACAGGGAGGTCGGGGCTTAGTCTCCACCCTTAGCACAGGCAAGCACCCACCGGGCCCACTGGAGTGGTGGTGCTCTGCTATCCATGTCCCTCCCCCAGCTGTGATCAGGTGCCTAGGACAGCTGCTATTCTCCTATTGGAGCTCCCTCCCACAGCCATGGCTGGGCACCCAGCTGTGGCCCAGGCAAGCCATGGCAGGGTGGGTATGGATCATGGATGGATGGGAGTGATGGGTGAGGGTGTGTAGTGCAGGAAGATGAAGATGGTTAGGAATCATGGGAAGCAAGCCCTTAACCATGTTACCATTTTTCCTTGTAATAAATTTTGGGAAATCATTAAAATCCCCTAAATGTCCCACCACTCTGGTAGGTAGATTTGTAACTTCTACAGACTGCCACTATTTCTAAGGTATGCTAACTAGATACAATGCTGGGAGTTCTCTCACCTCATCTTAACTCTCACATCATGCTATCCATAGCACCCATGCTGAGTTAGGTCTTGGAATTCTTGGTAATAAAGAAGCAATAGGACTCAGAATACGGACTCAAAAATCTAGAAAAGTGAAATATTTAAAAATATGAACACTGCCAACCAAGGCTGCCTGATCACTCTGCAAAAGCCCACAACAGCCAGGGTGCTATCTATGAAAGCCAGGATGCAGGGACTCCATGTGGGTTTCCATGCAGATGGCAAAAATCCAAGTTTTTGCACCATGACCTGTTGACTCAAAAGAACACTTGTGGTGCCGGTGCTGTTGGTGTCATGAGTAAAGTCACCACCTGCATTGCCAGCAATCCATATGGGCATCAGATTGAGTTCTGGCTGCCCGCTTCCAATCCAGCTCTCTGTTATGGCCTGAGAAAGTAGAAGATGGCCCATGGCCTTGGGCCCTTGTGCCTGTGTGGGAGGGAGACCTGGAAGAAGCCCCTGGCTCCTGGTTTTGGATCAGTGTAGCTCTAGCCATTGCAGCCACCTGGGGAGTGAACCAGCAAATGGAAGACCTCTCTCTCTGTCTCTGTGTCTCTGTAACTATGCATTTTAAATAAATAACTAAAACTTTAAAAAATAACTTAAAAAAATACTTGAAGTAAGTTGGTTTGGAGGTCTGAAATAGCCAGGAGACACACCAAGCACTCTGATATAAATGTGGTATGTCCAGAGAAGTAGCTTAACCTAGTGTATCATGATGCCTACGCTTCCAATGTCTGGTTTGTGCAGCCTGTGACCTAGGCCCCATGTGTCCAACAGGCAAGTCTCAGGCTGCTCCACATGATTACTGTACAAGAAGGCAAACTCCCAAAGGCAAAATACTTTTCAAATTATGTTGGTATCATATTGACTGTTGTCTCATGGGCTAGAACAAAAGTGAACTGGAAAATGTCAGGGGTCCCTGTGGAGAAGAATTCTATCAAGGTTTGTATACAGAGAGGAGTGTCATTGAACAGTTAAAGAAAGCTGTAATAGATATATTATGTCGATTTTTCCTATACATATAATTGTGGCCAAAAACTAACTTTGAGCTGTATACTTTAATGGAATTTTAGATACATAAAAACGAGAGATGCTGCAAGGAAAACAGTTAGTATTGCCTGAGTAATTTTCTGTGTAATATAGATACTAATGAAAACAGGTTTCTTTTTGGTGTACTGCTAATTAATTGGACAATCCTGATGAATAGTATAAATTATTTAGGCAGTGACTTTTTTTATGATTTATTTATTTATTTATTTCAAAGGCTGTTACAGAGAGGCAGAGGCAGAAAGAGAGATGGTTTTACATCTGCTGATCACTCCCCAAATGGCCTCATTGGCTGAGGCTGGGCCAATCTGAAGCCAGGAGCCTGGAGATTTTTTCCAAATCTCCCATGTTGGTGCAAGGGACCCAAGGACTTGGGTCTTCTCTCCCCTCTCCTCCTCTTCCCTCCCCTCCCCTCCCCTCCCCTCATTTGACAGGTAGGGTGTGGGGGAAGCTGAATCCGGAAAGGCCTAGAGGAACTTCCTGAGCCTGCCTCAAATTTGAAAACCTGTCTTTAAGTTTCAATTCCCTGGTAGCAAACACCCCAGCCCCAGGGTGCTTCTCCCTAAGGATCATTAAGGTGGTACAATAGGAGTTGCTAAGGCCCTTTTGCATCACAACACCCCACCCCTTGCCCACATGCCCTCATCCACTCTGTACCATCCAACCTGTACCTCAGCTATATACACCACCTCTCTTTTTTTTGACAGGCAGAGTGGGTAGTGAGAGAGAGAGAGAGAGAGAGAGAGACAGAGACAGAGAGAAAGGTCTTCCTTTTTTGCCGTTGGTTCACCCTCCAGTGGCCACTGCGGCCAGCACATCTCTCTGATCTGAAGCCAGGAGCCAGGTGCTTCTCCTGGTCTCCCATGCGTGTGCAGGGCCCAAGGACTTGGGCCATCCTCCACTGCCCTCCCGGGCCATAGCAGAGAGCTGGCCTGGAAGAGGGGCAACCGGGAATAGAAGCTGGTGTGCTGGCGCCGCAAGGTGGAGGATTAGCCTGGTAAGCCACGGCGCCTGCCTATACAACCTCTCTTTTACAATAAAGTGAGACCCTGCTTCGACTGGGCTCCACACCGCGCCTGATTGTCCCCTGGGTTTGGGGAAGGCTGAGTGGCAGGTGGCGCACTTTCCCCTCCTCGGTTAAGGCAAGCCGTGGGCAGCCTGCCTAATTCTCCGGCAGTGGTGAGGAACAGTCACCACAGAAGGGTTATAGACCGTGAGAGAGAGAGACAAAGAGAAAGGTCTTCCTTCCATTGGTTCACCCTGCAAATGGCCACCATAGCTGGAGCTGCGCCAACCTGAAGACAGGAGCCAGGTGACCCTTTCTGGTCTCCCACATGGGTGCAGGAGCCCAAGCACCGGGGCCATTCTCCACTGCCCTCCCGGGCCACAGCAGAGAGCTGTACTGGAAGAGAAGCAACTGGGACTAGAACCAGTGCCCATGTGGGATGCCAGTCCTGCAGGTGGAAGATTAACCCAGTGTGCCACAGTGCTGGTCCCAGGACTTGGGTTTTCATCCACTGCTTTCCCAGTCCATAGCAGAGAGCTAGATCAGAAGTGGAGCAGGTAGGACTCAATTTGGTGTCCATGTGAGATGCCCACACTGCAGCAGGAAG
This sequence comes from Lepus europaeus, assembly GCF_033115175.1. Lineage (NCBI taxonomy): Eukaryota > Metazoa > Chordata > Mammalia > Lagomorpha > Leporidae > Lepus > Lepus europaeus. The sequence continues at coordinate 64,451 of NW_026909231.1, read as the reverse complement.
CTTTACTCACTACCCCACAGTGATGGCCCTGGCACTGATTATTTTTTTTTTACAGAATTGGTAACAAATGAATATTTTAATTAGCCTAACAATAGTTTCTGTTTAACCTGAGGGATTGGTAGAGTTGTGTGTGCTCTTTCAGGGCCTTGCTGCTCTTCCCATGTGTAAAGCCTATATTCCCCCATAGGGCGGGTACTTTATTTCTGTTGCCCAGCTAATATGCCCATTTGTCTCTATGCCTTTCCTTCATGATCTTGCTAGCACAATGGAATCTAGGGAGAATCTAGACTATTTGTCTCACCACTCTCTCTGAATAATTTCTCTTGCAGATAAGATCCTGGAGAAATCTTCATGTACCCAAGACTAACAAAAAAGAATATGTTGCCAGTAAGTTGTTTATTCCTCAGCTTCTTTCACATTGTATTTATTTTTGACAGGCAGAGTTAGAAACAGGCAGAGAGAGAGAGAAAGGTTTTTCTTCCATTGGTTTACCCCCCAAATGGTCGCTACGGCTGGCACGCTGTGCCAATCCGAAACCAGGAGCCAGATACTTCCTGCTGGTCTCCCATACATGTGCGGGGCCCAAGGACTTGGGCCATCCTCCACTGCCTTCCCAGGCCACAGCAGAGAGCTGGACTGAAAGAGGAGCAAGCGGGACAGAATCTGGCACCCCAACCGGGACTAGAACCCAGGGTACCAGCACCGCAGGCAGAGGATTACCCTAGTGAGCTGCGGTTCCGGCCTACATTGTATTTTAAGATGTTTATAAGATTTAGTTAGGTTGGAAAAGCATAAAGAAATATAATTCAGAATCAGGACAAATTGAGCATGGCTGCAAGATTTAAAGCCATCTGAGCTGAATGCACATTGGTTTCAATTTTTGTTATTGTCATAGCTTCAATATGTTTTACATGGTTCTAGTGGAAACTTACAGAAGAATCGAAGAGCTGGCGCCGTGGTACAGCAGGTTAAGGCCCTGGCCTGAAGCGCCGGTATCCCATATGGGCACTAATTCTACTCCTGGATGTTCCTCTACCAATCCAGCTCTCAGCTATAGCCTAGGATAGCAGTAGAAGATGGAAGCTGAGGGGGACCGCCGGCTCCAAAACCCAAAACGCGCTGCGGCCTCCAGGGAGGGACACAGGGGACACAAGTGGCTGTGTGGCTTGCAGTGCCCGACCAGAGGGAGGGAGGTTGGCTGGCTGCTGAGGCGCAGCAGGTGTCAGCCCTTCGGGAAGTGCCCGTGGATGCTTCGGGAATGGGGCCTGCCAACAAAGAACCCCCGTTCCCTGTGGCTGCAGCCGGCCAGGGGGCTCCAGGGTCGGGTGCGCCGCGGGCCTGGGGGGCTTCTTGCCTGTGTGCAGGGCTTCTACGCACAAGGTGGCACCTCATCCCGGCCCAAGGGTGGTGGCAGGAACCCAGGTGGCGCTCGGGGACTCAGCAGGGCCTGCCCCCGGGGCCTGCCCGCAACACCTGATTGCCCGCGGGCGTGTCCGTCCACCCTCAAAAAGTTCTGCTGGGACAGCCCTGACCGAGCTCCGAGCTCCTCGCCCTTGGACTGCCCCAGTGGGCTTCAGGAGTGGGTGTGTGCAGCTTCTTGCCTGTGTGCAGGGCTTCTACGCACAAGGTGGCACCTCATCCCAGCCCAAGGGTGGTGGTAGGAACCCAGGAGGCGCTTGGGGACTCAGCAGGGCCCGCCCATGGGGCCAGGGGTCTGGCAGGCTCCGGGTGCAAATGGACTACGGAAACCGAGAGCGGCCCGTCCGCGCCAAAACCCAAAACGCGCTGCGGCCTCCAGGGACACAGGGGACACAAGTGGCTGTGTGGCTTGCAGTGCCCGACCAGAGGGAGGGAGGTTGTCCGGCTGCTGAGGCGCAGCCGGTGTCAGCCCTTCGGGGAACTGCCCGTGGATGCTTCGGGAATGGGGGCTGCCAACTCAGAACCCCCGTTCCCTGTGGCTGCAGCCAGCCAGGGGGCTCCAGGGTCGGGCGCGCCCGCGGGCCTGGGGGGCTTCTTGCCTGTGTGCAGGGCTTCTACGCACAAGGTGGCACCTCATCCCGGCCCAAGGGTGGTGGCAGGAACCCAGGTGGCGCTCGGGGACTCAGCAGGGCCCGCCTCTGGGGCCAGGGGTCTGGCAGGCTCCAGGGCAAATGGACTACGGAAGCCGAGAGGGGCCCGTCCGCGCCAAAACCCAAAACGCGCTGCGGCCTCCAGGGACACAGGGGACACAAGTGGCTGTGTGGCTTGCAGTGCCCGACCAGAGGGAGGGAGGTTGTCTGGCTGCTGAGGCGCAGCCGGTGTCAGCCCTTCGGGGAACTGCCCGTGGATGCTTCGGGAATGGGGGCTGCCAACTCAGAACCCCCGTTCCCTGTGGCTGCAGCCAGCCAGGGGGCTCCAGGGTCGGGCGCGCCCGCGGGCCTAGGGGCTTCTTGCCTGTGTGCAGGGCTTCTACGCACAAGGTGGCACCACATCCCGGCCCAAGGGTGGTGGCAGGAACCCAGGTGGCGCTCGGGGACTCAGCAGGGCCTGCCCCCGGGGCCTGCCCGCAACACCTGATTGCACGCGGGCGTGTCCGTCCACCCTCAAAAAGTTCTGCTGGGACAGCCCTGACTGAGCTCCGAGCTCATCGCCCTTGGACCGCCCCAGTGGGCTTCAGGAGTGGGTGTGTGCCAGCAGCAGCCCTCCCCAGTCAACCACCATGCGTCGGCCCCACCCGACAAGCCCCTAGGGCGGGCGGGGCTTCCCGGGGGGCGTATTTGCAACGCCGGGAAGCGCGGGGCAGTTCGTGTGTGTGGCCCGGCGACACCCGCAGGTGTGTGTGCTCCCCCCGTGGCCGGCCGAGGCGGCTAGCCAGCACATGGGGCCGGTTGGCAGCGCCCCTGGGCAGCCTCCTAGAGCCAGGGGTCTGGCAGGCTCCGGGGGCAATGGACTACGGAAGCCGAGAGGGGCCCGTCCGTGCCAAAACCCAAAACGTGCTGCGGCCTCCAGGGAGGGACACAGGGGACACAAGTGGCTGTGTGGCTTGCAGTGCCCGACCAGAGGGAGGGAGGTTGGCTGGCTGCTGAGGCGCAGCAGGTGTCAGCCCTTCGGGAAGTGCCCGTGGATGCTTCGGGAATGGGGCTGCCAACTCAGAACCCCCGTTCACTGTGGCTGCATCCGGCCAGGGGGCTCCAGGGTCGGGTGCGCCGCGGGCCTGGGGGGCTTCTTGCCTGTGTGCAGGGCTTCTACGCACAAGGTGGCACCTCATCCCGGCCCAAGGGTGGTGGCAGGAACCCAGGTGGCGCTCGGGGACTCAGCAGGGCCTGCCCCCGGGGCCTGCCCGCAACACCTGATTGCCCGCGGGCGTGTCCGTCCACCCTCAAAAAGTTCTGCTGGGACAGCCCTGACCGAGCTCCGAGCTCCTCGCCCTTGGACTGCCCCAGTGGGCTTCAGGAGTGGGTGTGTGCCAGCAGCAGCCCTCCCCACTCACCCACCTTGCGTCGGCCCTGCCCGACAAGCCCCTAGGGTGGGCGGGGCTTCCCAGGGGGCCTATTTGCAACGCCAGGAAGCGCAGGGCAGTCCGTGTGTGCGCGGCCTGGGGACACCTGCAGGAGTGTGTGCTCCCCCTTGGCCGGCTGCTGCGGCTAGCCAGCACCTGGGGGCTGTTGGCAGCGCCCCTGGGCAGCCTCCTAGAGCCAGGGGTCTGGCAGGCTCCGGGGGCAAATGGACTACGGAAGCCGAGAGGGGCCCGTCCGCGCCAAAACCCAAAACACGCTGCGGCCTCCAGGGAGGGACACAGGGGACACAAGTGGCTGTGTGGCGTGCAGTGCCCGACCAGAGGGAGGGAGGTTGGCTGGCTGCTGAGGCGCAGCAGGTGTCATCCCTTCGGGAAGTGCCCGTGGATGCTTCGGGAATGGGGCCTGCCAACTCAGAACCCCCGTTCCCTGTGGCTGCATCCGGCCAGGGGGCTCCAGGGTTGGGTGCGCCGCGGGCCTGGGGGGCTTCTTGCCTGTGTGCAGGGCTTCTACGCACAAGGTGGCACCTCATCCCGGCCCAAGGGTGGTGGCAGGAACCCAGGTGGCACTCGGGGACTCAGCAGGGCCTGCCCCCGGGGCCTGCCCGCAACACCTGATTGCCCGCGGGCGTGTCCGTCCACCCTCAAAAAGTTCTGCTGGGACAGCCCTGACCGAGCTCCGAGTTCCTCGCCCTTGGACTGCCCCAGTGGGCTTCAGGAGTGGGTGTGTGCCAGCAGCAGCCCTCCCCACTCACCCACCTTGTGTAGGCCCTGCCCTACAAGCCCCTAGGGCGGGCGGGGCTTCCCGGGGGGCCTATTTGCAAGGCCGGGAAGCGCGGGGCAGTCCGTGTGTGCGCGGCCTGGGGACACCTGCAGGTGTGTGTGCTACCCCCGTGGCCGGCTGCTGCGGCTAGCCAGCACCTGGGGGCTGTTGGCAGCGCCCCTGGGCAGCCTCCTAGAGCCAGGGGTCTGGCAGGCTCCGGGGGCAAATGGACTACGGAAGCCGAGAGGGGCCCGTCCGCGCCAAAACCCAAAACGCGCTGCGGCCTCCAGGGAGGGACACAGGGGACACAAGTGGCTGTGTGGCGTGCAGTGCCCGACCAGAGGGAGGGAGGTTGGCTGGCTGCTGAGGCGCAGCAGGTGTCATCCCTTCGGGAAGTGCCCGTGGATGCTTCGGGAATGGGGCCTGCCAACTCAGAACCCCCGTTCCCTGTGGCTGCATCCGGCCAGGGGGCTCCAGGGTCGGGTGCGCCGCGGGCCTGGGGGGGCTTCTTGCCTGTGTGCAGGGCTTCTACGCACAAGGTGGCACCTCATCCCGGCCCAAGGGTGGTGGCAGGAACCCAGGTGGCGCTCGGGGACTCAGCAGGGCCTGCCCCCGGGGCCTGCCCGCAACACCTGATTGCCCGCGGGCGTGTCCGTCCACCCTCAAAAAGTTCTGCTGGGACAGCCCTGACTGAGCTCCGAGCTCATCGCCCTTGGACCGCCCCAGTGGGCTTCAGGAGTGGGTGTGTGCCAGCAGCAGCCCTCCCCAGTCAACCACCATGCATCGGCCCCACCCGACAAGACCCTAGGGCGGGCGGGGCTTCCCAGGGGGCGTATTTGCAACGCCGGGAAGCGCGGGGCAGTTCGTGTGTGCGGCCCGGGGACACCCGCAGGTGTGTGTGCTCCCACCGTGGCCGGCCGAGGCGGCTAGCCAGCACCTGGGGGCTGTTGGCAGCGCCCCTGGGCAGCCTCCTAGAGCCAGGGGTCTGGCAGGCTCCGGGGGCAAATGGACTACGGAAGCCGAGAGGGGCCCTTCCGCGCCAAAACCCAAAACGCGCTGCGGGCTCCAGGGAGGGACACAGGGGACACAAGTGGCTGTGTGGCTTGCAGTGCCCGAACAGAGGGAGGGAGGTTGGCTGGCTGCTGAGGCGCAGCAGGTGTCAGCCCTTCGGGAAGTGCCCGTGGATGCTTCGGGAATGGGGCCTGCCAACTCAGAACCCCAGTTCCCTGTGGCTGCAGCCGGCCAGGGGGCTCCAGGGTCGGGTGCGCCGCGGGCCTGGGGGGCTTCTTGCCTGTGTGCAGGGCTTCTACGCACAAGGGGGCACCTCATCCCGGCCCAAGGGTGGTGGCAGGAACCCAGGTGGCGCTCGGGGACTCAGCAGGGCCTGCCCCCGGGGCCTGCCCGCAACACCTGATTGCCCGCGGGCGTGTCCGTCCACCCTCAAAAAGTTCTGCTGGGACAGCCCTCACCGAGCTCCGAGCTCCTCGCCCTTGGACTGCCCCAGTGGGCTTCAGGAGTGGGTGTGTGCAGCTTCTTGCCTGTGTGCAGGGCTTCTACGCACAAGGTGGCACCTCATCCCGGCCCAAGGGTGGTGGCAGGAACTCAGGAGGCGCTCGGGGACTCAGCAGGGCCCGCCTCTGGGGCCAGGGGTCTGGCAGGCTCCGGGGCAAATGGACTACGGAAGCCGAGAGGGGCCCGTCCGCGCCAAAACCCAAAACGCGCTGCGGCCTCCAGGGACACAGGGGACACAAGTGGCTGTGTGGCTTGCAGTGCCCGACCAGAGGGAGGGAGGTTGTCTGGCTGCTGAGGCGCAGCCGGTGTCAGCCCTTCGGGGAACTGCCCGTGGATGCTTCGGGAATGGGGGCTGCCAACTCAGAACCCCCGTTCCCTGTGGCTGCAGCCAGCCAGGGGGCTCCAGGGTCGGGCGCGCCCGCGGGCCTAGGGGCTTCTTGCCTGTGTGCAGGGCTTCTACGCACAAGGTGGCACCTCATCCCGGCCCAAGGGTGGTGGCAGGAACTCAGGAGGCGCTCGGGGACTCAGCAGGGCCCGCCCCTGGGGCAAGGGGTCTGGCAGGCTCCGGGGCAAATGGACTACGGAAGCCGAGAGGGGCCCGTCCGCGCCAAAACCCAAAACGCGCTGCGGCCTCCAGGGACACAGGGGACACAAGTGGCTGTGTGGCTTGCAGTGCCCGACCAGAGGGAGGGAGGTTGTCTGGCTGCTGAGGCGCAGCCGGTGTCAGCCCTTCGGGGAACTGCCCGTGGATGCTTCGGGAATGGGGGCTGCCAACTCAGAACCCCCGTTCCCTGTGGCTGCAGCCAGCCAGGGGGCTCCAGGGTCGGGCGCGCCCGCGGGCCTGGGGGGCTTCTTGCCTGTGTGCAGGGCTTCTACGCACAAGGTGGCACCATATCCCGGCCCAAGGGTGGTGGCAGGAACTCAGGAGGCACTCAGGGACTCAGCAGGGCCCGCCCCTGGGGCAAGGGGTCTGGCAGGCTCCGGGGCAAATGGACTACGGAAGCCGAGAGGGGCCCGTCCGCGCCAAAACCCAAAACGCGCTGCGGCCTCCAGGGACACAGGGGACACAAGTGGCTGTGTGGCTTGCAGTGCCCGACCAGAGGGAGGGAGGTTGTCTGGCTGCTGAGGCGCAGCCGGTGTCAGCCCTTCGGGGAACTGCCCGTGGATGCTTCGGGAATGGGGGCTGCCAACTCAGAACCCCCGTTCCCTGTGGCTGCAGCCAGCCAGGGGGCTCCAGGGTCGGGCGCGCCCGCGGGCCTAGGGGCTTCTTGCCTGTGTGCAGGGCTTCTACGCACAAGGTGGCACCACATCCCGGCCCAAGGGTGGTGGCAGGAACTCAGGAGGCGCTCGGGGACTCAGCAGGGCCCGCCCCTGGGGCAAGGGGTCTGGCAGGCTCCGGGGCAAATGGACTACGGAAGCCGAGAGGGGCCCGTCCGCGCCAAAACCCAAAACGCGCTGCGGCCTCCAGGGACACAGGGGACACAAGTGGCTGTGTGGCTTGCAGTGCCCGACCAGAGGGAGGGAGGTTGTCTGGCTGCTGAGGCGCAGCCGGTGTCAGCCCTTCGGGGAACTGCCCGTGGATGCTTCGGGAATGGGGGCTGCCAACTCAGAACCCCCGTTCCCTGTGGCTGCAGCCAGCCAGGGGGCTCCAGGGTCGGGCGCGCCCGCGGGCCTAGGGGCTTCTTGCCTGTGTGCAGGGCTTCTACGCACAAGGTGGCACCACATCCCGGCCCAAGGGTGGTGGCAGGAACTCAGGAGGCGCTCGGGGACTCAGCAGGGCCCGCCCCTGGGGCAAGGGGTCTGGCAGGCTCCGGGGCAAATGGACTACGGAAGCCGAGAGGGGCCCGTCCGCGCCAAAACCCAAAACGCGCTGCGGCCTCCAGGGACACAGGGGACACAAGTGGCTGTGTGGCTTGCAGTGCCCGACCAGAGGGAGGGAGGTTGTCTGGCTGCTGAGGCGCAGCCGGTGTCAGCCCTTCGGGGAACTGCCCGTGGATGCTTCGGGAATGGGGGCTGCCAACTCAGAACCCACGTTCCCTGTGGCTGCAGCCAGCCAGGGGGCTCCAGGGTCGGGCGCGCCCGCGGGCCTGGGGGGCTTCTTGCCTGTGTGCAGGGCTTCTACGCACAAGGTGGCACCACATCCCGGCCCAAGGGTGGTGGCAGGAACTCAGGAGGCACTCAGGGACTCAGCAGGGCCCGCCCCTGGGGCAAGGGGTCTGGCAGGCTCCGGGGCAAATGGACTACGGAAGCCGAGAGGGGCCCGTCCGCGCCAAAACCCAAAACGCGCTGCGGCCTCCAGGGACACAGGGGACACAAGTGGCTGTGTGGCTTGCAGTGCCCGACCAGAGGGAGGGAGGTTGTCTGGCTGCTGAGGCGCAGCCGGTGTCAGCCCTTCGGGGAACTGCCCGTGGATGCTTCGGGAATGGGGGCTGCCAACTCAGTACCCCCGTTCCCTGTGGCTGCAGCCAGCCAGGGGGCTCCAGGGTCGGGCGCGCCCGCGGGACTGGGGGGCTTCTTGCCTGTGTGCAGGGCTTCTACGCACAAGGTGGCACCTCATCCCGGCCCAAGGGTGGTGGCAGGAACTCAGGAGGCGCTCGGGGACTCAGCAGGGCCCGCCTCTGGGGCCAGGGGTCTGGCAGGCTCCGGGGCAAATGGACTACGGAAGCCGAGAGGGGCCCGTCCGCGCCAAAACCCAAAACGCGCTGCGGCCTCCAGGGACACAGGGGACACAAGTGGCTGTGTGGCTTGCAGTGCCCGACCAGAGGGAGGGAGGTTGTCTGGCTGCTGAGGTGCAGCCGGTGTCAGCCCTTCGGGGAACTGCCCGTGGATGCTTCGGGAATGGGGGCTGCCAACTCAGAACCCCCGTTCCCTGTGGCTGCATCCAGCCAGGGGGCTCCAGGGTCGGGCGCGCCCGCGGGCCTGGGGGGCTTCTTGCCTGTGTGCAGGGCTTCTACGCACAAGGTGGCACCTCATCCCGGCCAAAGGGTGGTGGCAGGAACCCAGGAGGCGCTCGGGGACTCAGCAGGGCCCGCCCCTGGGGCCAGGGGTCTGGCAGGCTCCGGGGGCAAATGGACTACGGAAGCCGAGAGGGGCCCGTCCGCGCCAAAACCCAAAACGCGCTGCGGCCTCCAGGGACACAGGGGACACAAGTGGCTGTGTGGCTTGCAGTGCCCGACCAGAGGGAGGGAGGTTGTCTGGCTGCAGAGGCACAGCCGGTGTCAGCCCTTCGGGGAACTGCCCGTGGATGCTTCGGGAATGGGGGCTGCCAACTCAGAACCCCCGTTCCCTGTGGCTGCAGCCAGCCAGGGGGCTCCAGGGTCGGGCGCGCCCGCGGGCCTAGGGGCTTCTTGCCTGTGTGCAGGGCTTCTACGCACAAGGTGGCACCACATCCCGGCCCAAGGGTGGTGGCAGGAACTCAGGAGGCACTCAGGGACTCAGCAGGGCCCGCCCCTGGGGCAAGGGGTCTGGCAGGCTCCGGGGGCAAATGGACTACGGAAGCCGAGAGGGGCCCGTCCGCGCCAAAACCCAAAACGCGCTGCGGCCTCCAGGGACACAGGGGACACAAGTGGCTGTGTGGCTTGCAGTGCCCGACCAGAGGGAGGGAGGTTGTCTGGCTGCTGAGGCGCAGCCGGTGTCAGCCCTTCGGGGAACTGCCCGTGGATGCTTCGGGAATGGGGGCTGCCAACTCAGAACCCCCGTTCCCTGTGGCTGCAGCCAGCCAGGGGGCTCCAGGGTCCGGCGCGCCCGCGGGCCTGGGGGGCTTCTTGCCTGTGTGCAGGGCTTCTACGCACAAGGTGGCACCACATCCCGGCCCAAGGGTGGTGGCAGGAACTCAGGAGGCGCTCGGGGACTCAGCAGGGCCCGCCCCTGGGGCAAGGGGTCTGGCAGGCTCCGGGGCAAATGGACTACGGAAGCCGAGAGGGGCCCGTCCGCGCCAAAACCCAAAACGCGCTGCGGCCTCCAGGGACACAGGGGACACAAGTGGCTGTGTGGCTTGCAGTGCCCGACCAGAGGGAGGGAGGTTGTCTGGCTGCTGAGGCGCAGCCGGTGTCAGCCCTTCGGGGAACTGCCCGTGGATGCTTCGGGAATGGGGGCTGCCAACTCAGAACCCCCGTTCCCTGTGGCTGCAGCCAGCCAGGGGGCTCCAGGGTCGGGCGCGCCCGCGGGCCTGGGGGGCTTCTTGCCTGTGTGCAGGGCTTCTACGCACAAGGTGGCACCACATCCCGGCCCAAGGGTGGTGGCAGGAACTCAGGAGGCACTCAGGGACTCAGCAGGGCCCGCCCCTGGGGCAAGGGGTCTGGCAGGCTCCGGGGAAAATGGACTACGGAAGCCGAGAGGGGCCCGTCCGCGCCAAAACCCAAAACGCGCTGCGGCCTCCAGGGACACAGGGGACACAAGTGGCTGTGTGGCTTGCAGTGCCCGACCAGAGGGAGGGAGGTTGTCTGGCTGCTGAGGCGCAGCCGGTGTCAGCCCTTCGGGGAACTGCCCGTGGATGCTTCGGGAATGGGGGCTGCCAACTCAGAACCCCCGTTCCCTGTGGCTGCAGCCAGCCAGGGGGCTCCAGGGTCGGGCGCGCCCGCGGGCCTGGGGGGCTTCTTGCCTGTGTGCAGGGCTTCTACGCACAAGGTGGCACCACATCCCGGCCCAAGGGTGGTGGCAGGAACTCAGGAGGCACTCGGGGACTCAGCAGGGCCCGCCCCTGGGGCAAGGGGTCTGGCAGGCTCCGGGGCAAATGGACTACGGAAGCCGAGAGGGGCCCGTCCGCGCCAAAACCCAAAACGCGCTGCGGCCTCCAGGGACACAGGGGACACAAGTGGCTGTGTGGCTTGCAGTGCCCGACCAGAGGGAGGGAGGTTGTCTGGCTGCTGAGGCGCAGCCGGTGTCAGCCCTTCGGGGAACTGCCCGTGGATGCTTCGGGAATGGGGGCTGCCAACTCAGAACCCCTGTTCCCTGTGGCTGCAGCCAGCCAGGGGGCTCCAGGGTCGGGCGCGCCCGCGGGCCTGGGGGGCTTCTTGCCTGTGTGCAGGGCTTCTACTCACAAGGTGGCACCTCATCCCGGCCCAAGGGTGGTGGCAGGAACTCAGGAGGCGCTCGGGGACTCAGCAGGGCCCGCCTCTGGGGCCAGGGGTCTGGCAGGCTCCGGGGCAAATGGACTACGGAAGCCGAGAGGGGCCCGTCCGCGCCAAAACCCAAAACGCGCTGCGGCCTCCAGGGACAAAGGGGACACAAGTGGCTGTGTGGCTTGCAGTGCCCGACCAGAGGGAGGGAGGTTGTCTGGCTGCTGAGGCGCAGCCGGTGTCAGCCCTTCGGGGAACTGCCCGTGGATGCTTCGGGAATGGGGGCTGCCAACTCAGAACCCCCGTTCCCTGTGGCTGCAGCCAGCCAGGGGGCTCCAGGGTCGGGCGCGCCCGCGGGCCTGGGGGGCTTCTTGCCTGTGTGCAGGGCTTCTACGCACAAGGTGGCACCACATCCCGGCCCAAGGGTGGTGGCAGGAACTCAGGAGGCACTCGGGGACTCAGCAGGGCCCGCCCCTGAGGCAAGGGGTCTGGCAGGCTCCGGGGCAAATGGACTACGGAAGCCGAGAGGGGCCCGTCCGCGCCAAAACCCAAAACGCGCTGCGGCCTCCAGGGACACAGGGGACACAAGTGGCTGTGTGGCTTGCAGTGCCCGACCAGAGGGAGGGAGGTTGTCTGGCTGCAGAGGCACAGCCGGTGTCAGCCCTTCGGGGAACTGCCCGTGGATGCTTCGGGAATGGGGGCTGCCAACTCAGAACCCCCGTTCCCTGTGGCTGCAGCCAGCCAGGGGGCTCCAGGGTCGGGCGCGCCCGCGGGCCTAGGGGCTTCTTGCATGTCTGCAGGGCTTCTACGCACAAGGTGGCACCACAAACCGGCTCAAGGGTGGTGGCAGGAACCCAGGAGGCGCTCGGGGACTCAGCAGGGCCCGCCTCTGGGGCCAGGGGTCTGGCAGGCTCCGGGGCAAATGGACTACGGAAGCCGAGAGGGGCCCGTCCGCGCCAAAACCCAAAACGCGCTGCGGCCTCCAGGGACACAGGGGACACAAGTGGCTGTGTGGCTTGCAGTGCCCGACCAGAGGGAGGGAGGTTGTCTGGCTGCTGAGGCGCAGCCGGTGTCAGCCCTTCGGGGAACTGCCCGTGGATGCTTCGGGAATGGGGGCTGCCAACTCAGAACCCCCGTTCCCTGTGGCTGCAGCCAGCCAGGGGGCTCCAGGGTCGGGCGCGCCCGCGAGCCTAGGGGCTTCTTGCCTGTGTGCAGGGCTTCTACGCACAAGGTGGCACCACATCCCGGCCCAAGGGTGGTGGCAGGAACTCAGGAGGCGCTCGGGGACTCAGCAGGGCCCGCCCCTGGGGCAAGGGGTCTGGCAGGCTCCGGGGCAAATGGACTACGGAAGCCGAGAGGGGCCCGTCCGCGCCAAAACCCAAAACGCGCTGCGGCCTCCAGGGACACAGGGGACACAAGTGGCTGTGTGGCTTGCAGTGCCCGACCAGAGGGAGGGAGGTTGTCTGGCTGCTGAGGCGCAGCCGGTGTCAGCCCTCTGGGGAACTGCCCGTGGATGCTTCGGGAATGGGGGCTGCCAACTCAGAACCCCCGTTCCCTGTGGCTGCAGCCAGCCAGGGGGCTCCAGGGTCGGGCGCGCCCGCGGGCCTGGGGGCCTTCTTGCCTGTGTGCAGGGCTTCTACGCACAAGGTGGCACCACATCCCGGCCCAAGGGTGGTGGCAGGAACTCAGGAGGCACTCAGGGACTCAGCAGGGCCCGCCCCTGGGGCAAGGGGTCTGGCAGGCTCCGGGGGCAAATGGACTACGGAAGCCGAGAGGGGCCCGTCCACGCCAAAACCCAAAACGCGCTGCGGCCTCCAGGGACACAGGGGACACAAGTGGCTGTGTGGCTTGCAGTGCCCGACCAGAGGGAGGGAGGTTGTCTGGCTGCTGAGGCGCAGCCGGTGTCAGCCCTTCGGGGAACTGCCCGTGGATGCTTCGGGAATGGGGGCTGCCAACTCAGAACCCCCGTTCCCTGTGGCTGCAGCCAGCCAGGGGGCTCCAGGGTCGGGCGCGCCCGCGGGCCTGGGGGGCTTCTTGCCTGTGTGCAGGGCTTCTACGCACAAGGTGGCACCACATCCCGGCCCAAGGGTGGTGGCAGGAACTCAGGAGGCACTCAGGGACTCAGCAGGGCCCGCCCCTGGGGCAAGGGGTCTGGCAGGCTCCGGGGCAAATGGACTACGGAAGCCGAGAGGGGCCCGTCCGCGCCAAAACCCAAAACGCGCTGCGGCCTCCAGGGACACAGGGGACACAAGTGGCTGTGTGGCTTGCAGTGCCCGACCAGAGGGAGGGAGGTTGTCTGGCTGCTGAGGCGCAGCCAGTGTCAGCCCTTCGGGGAACTGCCCGTGGATGCTTCGGGAATGGGGGCTGCCAACTCAGAAACCCCGTTCCCTGTGGCTGCAGCCAGCCAGGGGGCTCCAGGGTCGGGCGCGCCCGCGGGCCTGGGGGGCTTCTTGCCTGTGTGCAGGGCTTCTACGCACAAGGTGGCACCACATCCCGGCCCAAGGGTGGTGGCAGGAACTCAGGAGGCACTCAGGGACTCAGCAGGGCCCGCCCCTGGGGCAAGGGGTCTGGCAGGCTCCGGGGCAAATGGACTACGGAAGCCGAGAGGGGCCCGTCCGCGCCAAAACCCAAAACGCGCTGCGGCCTCCAGGGACACATGGGACACAAGTGGCTGTGTGGCTTGCAGTGCCCGACCAGAGGGAGGGAGGTTGTCTGGCTGCTGAGGCGCAGCCGGTGTCAGCCCTTCGGGGAACTGCCCGTGGATGCTTCGGGAATGGGGGCTGCCAACTCAGAACCCCCGTTCCCTGTGGCTGCAGCCAGCCAGGGGGCTCCAGGGTCGGGCGCGCCCGCGGGCCTGGGGGCCTTCTTGCCTGTGTGCAGGGCTTCTACGCACAAGGTGGCACCTCATCCCGGCCCAAGGGTGGTGGCAGGAACTCAGGAGGCGCTCGGGGACTCAGCAGGGCCCGCCTCTGGGGCCAGGGGTCTGGCAGGCTCCAGGGCAAATGGACTACGGAAGCCGAGAGGGGCCCGTCCACGCCAAAACCCAAAACGCGCTGCGGCCTCCAGGGACACAGGGGACACAAGTGGCTGTGTGGCTTGCAGTGCCCGACCAGAGGGAGGGAGGTTGTCTGGCTGCTGAGGCGCAGCCGGTGTCAGCCCTTCGGGGAACTGCCCGTGGATGCTTCGGGAATGGGGGCTGCCAACTCAGAACCCCCGTTCCCTGTGGCTGCAGCCAGCCAGGGGGCTCCAGGGTCGGGCGCGCCCGCGGGCCTAGGGGCTTCTTGCCTGTGTGCAGGGCTTCTACGCACAAGGTGGCACCACATCCCGGCCCAAGGGTGGTGGCAGGAACTCAGGAGGCGCTCGGGGACTCAGCAGCGCCCGCCCCTGGGGCAAGGGGTCTGGCAGGCTCCGGGGCAAATGGACTACGGAAGCCGAGAGGGGCCCGTCCACACCAAAACCCAAAACGCGCTGCGGCCTCCAGGGACACAGGGGACACAAGTGGCTGTGTGGCTTGCAGTGCCCGACCAGAGGGAGGGAGGTTGTCTGGCTGCAGAGGCACAGCCGGTGTCAGCCCTTCGGGGAACTGCCCGTGGATGCTTCGGGAATGGGGGCTGCCAACTCAGAACCCCCGTTCCCTGTGGCTGCAGCCAGCCAGGGGGCTCCAGGGTCGGGCGCGCCCGCGGGCCTGGGGGGCTTCTTGCCTGTGTGCAGGGCTTCTACGCACAAGGTGGCACCACATCCCGGCCCAAGGGTGGTGGCAGGAACTCAGGAGGCACTCAGGGACTCAGCAGGGCCCGCCCCTGGGGCAAGGGGTCTGGCAGGCTCCGGGGCAAATGGACTACGGAAGCCGAGAGGGGCCCGTCCGCGCCAAAACCCAAAACGCGCTGCGGCCTCCAGGGACACAGGGGACACAAGTGGCTGTGTGGCTTGCAGTGCCCGACCAGAGGGAGGGAGGTTGTCTGGCTGCTGAGGCGCAGCCAGTGTCAGCCCTTCGGGGAACTGCCCGTGGATGCTTCGGGAATGGGGGCTGCCAACTCAGAAACCCCGTTCCCTGTGGCTGCAGCCAGCCAGGGGGCTCCAGGGTCGGGCGCGCCCGCGGGCCTGGGGGGCTTCTTGCCTGTGTGCAGGGCTTCTACGCACAAGGTGGCACCACATCCCGGCCCAAGGGTGGTGGCAGGAACTCAGGAGGCACTCAGGGACTCAGCAGGGCCCGCCCCTGGGGCAAGGGGTCTGGCAGGCTCCGGGGCAAATGGACTACGGAAGCCGAGAGGGGCCCGTCCGCGCCAAAACCCAAAACGCGCTGCGGCCTCCAGGGACACATGGGACACAAGTGGCTGTGTGGCTTGCAGTGCCCGACCAGAGGGAGGGAGGTTGTCTGGCTGCTGAGGCGCAGCCGGTGTCAGCCCTTCGGGGAACTGCCCGTGGATGCTTCGGGAATGGGGGCTGCCAACTCAGAACCCCCGTTCCCTGTGGCTGCAGCCAGCCAGGGGGCTCCAGGGTCGGGCGCGCCCGCGGGCCTGGGGGCCTTCTTGCCTGTGTGCAGGGCTTCTACGCACAAGGTGGCACCTCATCCCGGCCCAAGGGTGGTGGCAGGAACTCAGGAGGCGCTCGGGGACTCAGCAGGGCCCGCCTCTGGGGCCAGGGGTCTGGCAGGCTCCAGGGCAAATGGACTACGGAAGCCGAGAGGGGCCCGTCCACGCCAAAACCCAAAACGCGCTGCGGCCTCCAGGGACACAGGGGACACAAGTGGCTGTGTGGCTTGCAGTGCCCGACCAGAGGGAGGGAGGTTGTCTGGCTGCTGAGGCGCAGCCGGTGTCAGCCCTTCGGGGAACTGCCCGTGGATGCTTCGGGAATGGGGGCTGCCAACTCAGAACCCCCGTTCCCTGTGGCTGCAGCCAGCCAGGGGGCTCCAGGGTCGGGCGCGCCCGCGGGCCTAGGGGCTTCTTGCCTGTGTGCAGGGCTTCTACGCACAAGGTGGCACCACATCCCGGCCCAAGGGTGGTGGCAGGAACTCAGGAGGCGCTCGGGGACTCAGCAGCGCCCGCCCCTGGGGCAAGGGGTCTGGCAGGCTCCGGGGCAAATGGACTACGGAAGCCGAGAGGGGCCCGTCCGCGCCAAAACCCAAAACGCGCTGCGGCCTCCAGGGACACAGGGGACACAAGTGGCTGTGTGGCTTGCAGTGCCCGACCAGAGGGAGGGAGGTTGTCTGGCTGCTGAGGCGCAGCCGGTGTCAGCCCTTCGGGGAACTGCCCGTGGATGCTTCGGGAATGGGGGCTGCCAACTCAGAACCCCCGTTCCCTGTGGCTGCAGCCAGCCAGGGGGCTCCAGGGTCGGGCGCGCCCGCGGGCCTGGGGGCCTTCTTGCCTGTGTGCAGGGCTTCTACGCACAAGGTGGCACCACATCCCGGCCCAAGGGTGGTGGCAGGAACTCAGGAGGCACTCGGGGACTCAGCAGGGCCCGCCCCTGGGGCAAGGGGTCTGGCAGGCTCCGGGGCAAATGGACTACGGAAGCCGAGAGGGGCCCGTCCGCGCCAAAACCCAAAACGCGCTGCGGCCTCCAGGGACACAGGGGACACAAGTGGCTGTGTGGCTTGCAGTGCCCGACCAGAGGGAGGGAGGTTGTCTGGCTGCTGAGGCGCAGCCGGTGTCAGCCCTTCGGGGAACTGCCCGTGGATGCTTCGGGATTGGGGGCTGCCAACTCAGAACCCCCGTTCCCTGTGGCTGCAGCCAGCCAGGGGGCTCCAGGGTCGGGCGCGCCCGCGGGCCTGGGGGGCTTCTTGCCTGTGTGCAGGGCTTCTACGCACAAGGTGGCACCACATCCCGGCCCAAGGGTGGTGGCAGGAACTCAGGAGGCACTCAGGGACTCAGCAGGGCCCGCCCCTGGGGCAAGGGGTCTGGCAGGCTCCGGGGCAAATGGACTACGGAAGCCGAGAGGGGCCCGTCCACGCCAAAACCCAAAACGCGCTGCGGCCTCCAGGGACACAGGGGACACAAGTGGCTGTGTGGCTTGCAGTGCCCGACCAGAGGGAGGGAGGTTGTCTGGCTGCTGAGGCGCAGCCGGTGTCAGCCCTTCGGGGAACTGCCCGTGGATGCTTCGGGAATGGGGGCTGCCAACTCAGAACCCCTGTTCCCTGTGGCTGCAGCCAGCCAGGGGGCTCCAGGGTCGGGCGCGCCCGCGGGCCTGGGGGGCTTCTTGCCTGTGTGCAGGGCTTCTACGCACAAGGTGGCACCACATCCCGGCCCAAGGGTGGTGGCAGGAACTCAGGAGGCACTCAGGGACTCAGCAGGGCCCGCCCCTGGGGCAAGGGGTCTGGCAGGCTCCGGGGCAAATGGACTACGGAAGCCGAGAGGGGCCCGTCCGCGCCAAAACCCAAAACGTGCTGCGGCCTCCAGGGACACAGGGGACACAAGTGGCTGTGTGGCTTGCAGTGCCCGACCAGAGGGAGGGAGGTTGTCTGGCTGCTGAGGCGCAGCCAGTGTCAGCCCTTCGGGGAACTGCCCGTGGATGCTTCGGGAATGGGGGCTGCCAACTCAGAAACCCCGTTCCCTGTGGCTGCAGCCAGCCAGGGGGCTCCAGGGTCGGGCGCGCCCGCGGGCCTGGGGGGCTTCTTGCCTGTGTGCAGGGCTTCTACGCACAAGGTGGCACCACATCCCGGCCCAAGGGTGGTGGCAGGAACTCAGGAGGCACTCAGGGACTCAGCAGGGCCCGCCCCTGGGGCAAGGGGTCTGGCAGGCTCCGGGGCAAATGGACTACGGAAGCCGAGAGGGGCCCGTCCGCGCCAAAACCCAAAACGCGCTGCGGCCTCCAGGGACACATGGGACACAAGTGGCTGTGTGGCTTGCAGTGCCCGACCAGAGGGAGGGAGGTTGTCTGGCTGCTGAGGCGCAGCCGGTGTCAGCCCTTCGGGGAACTGCCCGTGGATGCTTCGGGAATGGGGGCTGCCAACTCAGAACCCCCGTTCCCTGTGGCTGCAGCCAGCCAGGGGGCTCCAGGGTCGGGCGCGCCCGCGGGCCTGGGGGCCTTCTTGCCTGTGTGCAGGGCTTCTACGCACAAGGTGGCACCTCATCCCGGCCCAAGGGTGGTGGCAGGAACTCAGGAGGCGCTCGGGGACTCAGCAGGGCCCGCCTCTGGGGCCAGGGGTCTGGCAGGCTCCAGGGCAAATGGACTACGGAAGCCGAGAGGGGCCCGTCCACGCCAAAACCCAAAACGCGCTGCGGCCTCCAGGGACACAGGGGACACAAGTGGCTGTGTGGCTTGCAGTGCCCGACCAGAGGGAGGGAGGTTGTCTGGCTGCTGAGGCGCAGCCGGTGTCAGCCCTTCGGGGAACTGCCCGTGGATGCTTCGGGAATGGGGGCTGCCAACTCAGAACCCCCGTTCCCTGTGGCTGCAGCCAGCCAGGGGGCTCCAGGGTCGGGCGCGCCCGCGGGCCTAGGGGCTTCTTGCCTGTGTGCAGGGCTTCTACGCACAAGGTGGCACCACATCCCGGCCCAAGGGTGGTGGCAGGAACTCAGGAGGCGCTCGGGGACTCAGCAGCGCCCGCCCCTGGGGCAAGGGGTCTGGCAGGCTCCGGGGCAAATGGACTACGGAAGCCGAGAGGGGCCCGTCCGCGCCAAAACCCAAAACGCGCTGCGGCCTCCAGGGACACAGGGGACACAAGTGGCTGTGTGGCTTGCAGTGCCCGACCAGAGGGAGGGAGGTTGTCTGGCTGCTGAGGCGCAGCCGGTGTCAGCCCTTCGGGGAACTGCCCGTGGATGCTTCGGGAATGGGGGCTGCCAACTCAGAACCCCCGTTCCCTGTGGCTGCAGCCAGCCAGGGGGCTCCAGGGTCGGGCGCGCCCGCGGGCCTGGGGGCCTTCTTGCCTGTGTGCAGGGCTTCTACGCACAAGGTGGCACCACATCCCGGCCCAAGGGTGGTGGCAGGAACTCAGGAGGCACTCGGGGACTCAGCAGGGCCCGCCCCTGGGGCAAGGGGTCTGGCAGGCTCCGGGGCAAATGGACTACGGAAGCCGAGAGGGGCCCGTCCGCGCCAAAACCCAAAACGCGCTGCGGCCTCCAGGGACACAGGGGACACAAGTGGCTGTGTGGCTTGCAGTGCCCGACCAGAGGGAGGGAGGTTGTCTGGCTGCTGAGGCGCAGCCGGTGTCAGCCCTTCGGGGAACTGCCCGTGGATGCTTCGGGATTGGGGGCTGCCAACTCAGAACCCCCGTTCCCTGTGGCTGCAGCCAGCCAGGGGGCTCCAGGGTCGGGCGCGCCCGCGGGCCTGGGGGGCTTCTTGCCTGTGTGCAGGGCTTCTACGCACAAGGTGGCACCACATCCCGGCCCAAGGGTGGTGGCAGGAACTCAGGAGGCACTCGGGGACTCAGCAGGGCCCGCCCCTGGGGCAAGGGGTCTGGCAGGCTCCGGGGCAAATGGACTACGGAAGCCGAGAGGGGCCCGTCCACGCCAAAACCCAAAACGCGCTGCGGCCTCCAGGGACACAGGGGACACAAGTGGCTGTGTGGCTTGCAGTGCCCGACCAGAGGGAGGGAGGTTGTCTGGCTGCTGAGGCGCAGCCGGTGTCAGCCCTTCGGGGAACTGCCCGTGGATGCTTCGGGAATGGGGGCTGCCAACTCAGAACCCCCGTTCCCTGTGGCTGCAGCCAGCCAGGGGGCTCCAGGGTCGGGCGCGCCCGCGGGCCTGGGGGGCTTCTTGCCTGTGTGCAGGGCTTCTACGCACAAGGTGGCACCACATCCCGGCCCAAGGGTGGTGGCAGGAACTCAGGAGGCACTCAGGGACTCAGCAGGGCCCGCCCCTGGGGCAAGGGGTCTGGCAGGCTCCGGGGCAAATGGACTACGGAAGCCGAGAGGGGCCCGTCCGCGCCAAAACCCAAAACGCGCTGCGGCCTCCAGGGACACAGGGGACACAAGTGGCTGTGTGGCTTGCAGTGCCCGACCAGAGGGAGGGAGGTTGTCTGGCTGCTGAGGCGCAGCCAGTGTCAGCCCTTCGGGGAACTGCCCGTGGATGCTTCGGGAATGGGGGCTGCCAACTCAGAAACCCCGTTCCCTGTGGCTGCAGCCAGCCAGGGGGCTCCAGGGTCGGGCGCGCCCGCGGGCCTGGGGGGCTTCTTGCCTGTGTGCAGGGCTTCTACGCACAAGGTGGCACCACATCCCGGCCCAAGGGTGGTGGCAGGAACTCAGGAGGCACTCAGGGACTCAGCAGGGCCCGCCCCTGGGGCAAGGGGTCTGGCAGGCTCCGGGGCAAATGGACTACGGAAGCCGAGAGGGGCCCGTCCGCGCCAAAACCCAAAACGCGCTGCGGCCTCCAGGGACACATGGGACACAAGTGGCTGTGTGGCTTGCAGTGCCCGACCAGAGGGAGGGAGGTTGTCTGGCTGCTGAGGCGCAGCCGGTGTCAGCCCTTCGGGGAACTGCCCGTGGATGCTTCGGGAATGGGGGCTGCCAACTCAGAACCCCCGTTCCCTGTGGCTGCAGCCAGCCAGGGGGCTCCAGGGTCGGGCGCGCCCGCGGGCCTGGGGGCCTTCTTGCCTGTGTGCAGGGCTTCTACGCACAAGGTGGCACCTCATCCCGGCCCAAGGGTGGTGGCAGGAACTCAGGAGGCGCTCGGGGACTCAGCAGGGCCCGCCTCTGGGGCCAGGGGTCTGGCAGGCTCCAGGGCAAATGGACTACGGAAGCCGAGAGGGGCCCGTCCACGCCAAAACCCAAAACGCGCTGCGGCCTCCAGGGACACAGGGGACACAAGTGGCTGTGTGGCTTGCAGTGCCCGACCAGAGGGAGGGAGGTTGTCTGGCTGCTGAGGCGCAGCCGGTGTCAGCCCTTCGGGGAACTGCCCGTGGATGCTTCGGGAATGGGGGCTGCCAACTCAGAACCCCCGTTCCCTGTGGCTGCAGCCAGCCAGGGGGCTCCAGGGTCGGGCGCGCCCGCGGGCCTAGGGGCTTCTTGCCTGTGTGCAGGGCTTCTACGCACAAGGTGGCACCACATCCCGGCCCAAGGGTGGTGGCAGGAACTCAGGAGGCGCTCGGGGACTCAGCAGCGCCCGCCCCTGGGGCAAGGGGTCTGGCAGGCTCCGGGGCAAATGGACTACGGAAGCCGAGAGGGGCCCGTCCGCGCCAAAACCCAAAACGCGCTGCGGCCTCCAGGGACACAGGGGACACAAGTGGCTGTGTGGCTTGCAGTGCCCGACCAGAGGGAGGGAGGTTGTCTGGCTGCTGAGGCGCAGCCGGTGTCAGCCCTTCGGGGAACTGCCCGTGGATGCTTCGGGAATGGGGGCTGCCAACTCAGAACCCCCGTTCCCTGTGGCTGCAGCCAGCCAGGGGGCTCCAGGGTCGGGCGCGCCCGCGGGCCTGGGGGCCTTCTTGCCTGTGTGCAGGGCTTCTACGCACAAGGTGGCACCACATCCCGGCCCAAGGGTGGTGGCAGGAACTCAGGAGGCACTCGGGGACTCAGCAGGGCCCGCCCCTGGGGCAAGGGGTCTGGCAGGCTCCGGGGCAAATGGACTACGGAAGCCGAGAGGGGCCCGTCCGCGCCAAAACCCAAAACGCGCTGCGGCCTCCAGGGACACAGGGGACACAAGTGGCTGTGTGGCTTGCAGTGCCCGACCAGAGGGAGGGAGGTTGTCTGGCTGCTGAGGCGCAGCCGGTGTCAGCCCTTCGGGGAACTGCCCGTGGATGCTTCGGGATTGGGGGCTGCCAACTCAGAACCCCCGTTCCCTGTGGCTGCAGCCAGCCAGGGGGCTCCAGGGTCGGGCGCGCCCGCGGGCCTGGGGGGATTATTGCCTGTGTGCAGGGCTTCTACGCACAAGGTGGCACCACATCCCGGCCCAAGGGTGGTGGCAGGAACTCAGGAGGCACTCAGGGACTCAGCAGGGCCCGCCCCTGGGGCAAGGGGTCTGGCAGGCTCCGGGGCAAATGGACTACGGAAGCCGAGAGGGGCCCGTCCGCGCCAAAACCCAAAACGCGCTGCGGCCTCCAGGGACACATGGGACACAAGTGGCTGTGTGGCTTGCAGTGCCCGACCAGAGGGAGGGAGGTTGTCTGGCTGCTGAGGCGCAGCCGGTGTCAGCCCTTCGGGGAACTGCCCGTGGATGCTTCGGGAATGGGGGCTGCCAACTCAGAACCCCCGTTCCCTGTGGCTGCAGCCAGCCAGGGGGCTCCAGGGTCGGGCGCGCCCGCGGGCCTGGGGGCCTTCTTGCCTGTGTGCAGGGCTTCTACGCACAAGGTGGCACCTCATCCCGGCCCAAGGGTGGTGGCAGGAACTCAGGAGGCGCTCGGGGACTCAGCAGGGCCCGCCTCTGGGGCCAGGGGTCTGGCAGGCTCCAGGGCAAATGGACTACGGAAGCCGAGAGGGGCCCGTCCACGCCAAAACCCAAAACGCGCTGCGGCCTCCAGGGACACAGGGGACACAAGTGGCTGTGTGGCTTGCAGTGCCCGACCAGAGGGAGGGAGGTTGTCTGGCTGCTGAGGCGCAGCCGGTGTCAGCCCTTCGGGGAACTGCCCGTGGATGCTTCGGGAATGGGGGCTGCCAACTCAGAACCCCCGTTCCCTGTGGCTGCAGCCAGCCAGGGGGCTCCAGGGTCGGGCGCGCCCGCGGGCCTAGGGGCTTCTTGCCTGTGTGCAGGGCTTCTACGCACAAGGTGGCACCACATCCCGGCCCAAGGGTGGTGGCAGGAACTCAGGAGGCGCTCGGGGACTCAGCAGCGCCCGCCCCTGGGGCAAGGGGTCTGGCAGGCTCCGGGGCAAATGGACTACGGAAGCCGAGAGGGGCCCGTCCGCGCCAAAACCCAAAACGCGCTGCGGCCTCCAGGGACACAGGGGACACAAGTGGCTGTGTGGCTTGCAGTGCCCGACCAGAGGGAGGGAGGTTGTCTGGCTGCTGAGGCGCAGCCGGTGTCAGCCCTTCGGGGAACTGCCCGTGGATGCTTCGGGAATGGGGGCTGCCAACTCAGAACCCCCGTTCCCTGTGGCTGCAGCCAGCCAGGGGGCTCCAGGGTCGGGCGCGCGCCCCGCCCTGGGGGCCTTCTTGCCTGTGTGCAGGGCTTCTACGCACAAGGTGGCACCACATCCCGGCCCAAGGGTGGTGGCAGGAACTCAGGAGGCACTCGGGGACTCAGCAGGGCCCGCCCCTGGGGCAAGGGGTCTGGCAGGCTCCGGGGCAAATGGACTACGGAAGCCGAGAGGGGCCCGTCCGCGCCAAAACCCAAAACGCGCTGCGGCCTCCAGGGACACAGGGGACACAAGTGGCTGTGTGGCTTGCAGTGCCCGACCAGAGGGAGGGAGGTTGTCTGGCTGCTGAGGCGCAGCCGGTGTCAGCCCTTCGGGGAACTGCCCGTGGATGCTTCGGGATTGGGGGCTGCCAACTCAGAACCCCCGTTCCCTGTGGCTGCAGCCAGCCAGGGGGCTCCAGGGTCGGGCGCGCCCGCGGGCCTGGGGGGCTTCTTGCCTGTGTGCAGGGCTTCTACGCACAAGGTGGCACCACATCCCGGCCCAAGGGTGGTGGCAGGAACTCAGGAGGCACTCAGGGACTCAGCAGGGCCCGCCCCTGGGGCAAGGGGTCTGGCAGGCTCCGGGGCAAATGGACTACGGAAGCCGAGAGGGGCCCGTCCACGCCAAAACCCAAAACGCGCTGCGGCCTCCAGGGACACAGGGGACACAAGTGGCTGTGTGGCTTGCAGTGCCCGACCAGAGGGAGGGAGGTTGTCTGGCTGCTGAGGCGCAGCCGGTGTCAGCCCTTCGGGGAACTGCCCGTGGATGCTTCTGGAATGGGGGCTGCCAACTCAGAACCCCCGTTCCCTGTGGCTGCAGCCAGCCAGGGGGCTCCAGGGTCGGGCGCGCCCGCGGGCCTGGGGGGCTTCTTGCCTGTGTGCAGGGCTTCTACGCACAAGGTGGCACCACATCCCGGCCCAAGGGTGGTGGCAGGAACTCAGGAGGCACTCGGGGACTCAGCAGGGCCCGCCCCTGGGGCAAGGGGTCTGGCAGGCTCCGGGGCAAATGGACTACGGAAGCCGAGAGGGGCCCGTCCGCGCCAAAACCCAAAACGCGCTGCGGCCTCCAGGGACACAGGGGACACAAGTGGCTGTGTGGCTTGCAGTGCCCGACCAGAGGGAGGGAGGTTGTCTGGCTGCTGAGGCGCAGCCAGTGTCAGCCCTTCGGGGAACTGCCCGTGGATGCTTCGGGAATGGGGGCTGCCAACTCAGAAACCCCGTTCCCTGTGGCTGCAGCCAGCCAGGGGGCTCCAGGGTCGGGCGCGCCCGCGGGCCTGGGGGGCTTCTTGCCTGTGTGCAGGGCTTCTACGCACAAGGTGGCACCACATCCCGGCCCAAGGGTGGTGGCAGGAACTCAGGAGGCACTCAGGGACTCAGCAGGGCCCGCCCCTGGGGCAAGGGGTCTGGCAGGCTCCGGGGCAAATGGACTACGGAAGCCGAGAGGGGCCCGTCCGCGCCAAAACCCAAAACGCGCTGCGGCCTCCAGGGACACATGGGACACAAGTGGCTGTGTGGCTTGCAGTGCCCGACCAGAGGGAGGGAGGTTGTCTGGCTGCTGAGGCGCAGCCGGTGTCAGCCCTTCGGGGAACTGCCCGTGGATGCTTCGGGAATGGGGGCTGCCAACTCAGAACCCCCGTTCCCTGTGGCTGCAGCCAGCCAGGGGGCTCCAGGGTCGGGCGCGCCCGCGGGCCTGGGGGCCTTCTTGCCTGTGTGCAGGGCTTCTACGCACAAGGTGGCACCTCATCCCGGCCCAAGGGTGGTGGCAGGAACTCAGGAGGCGCTCGGGGACTCAGCAGGGCCCGCCTCTGGGGCCAGGGGTCTGGCAGGCTCCAGGGCAAATGGACTACGGAAGCCGAGAGGGGCCCGTCCACGCCAAAACCCAAAACGCGCTGCGGCCTCCAGGGACACAGGGGACACAAGTGGCTGTGTGGCTTGCAGTGCCCGACCAGAGGGAGGGAGGTTGTCTGGCTGCTGAGGCGCAGCCGGTGTCAGCCCTTCGGGGAACTGCCCGTGGATGCTTCGGGAATGGGGGCTGCCAACTCAGAACCCCCGTTCCCTGTGGCTGCAGCCAGCCAGGGGGCTCCAGGGTCGGGCGCGCCCGCGGGCCTAGGGGCTTCTTGCCTGTGTGCAGGGCTTCTACGCACAAGGTGGCACCACATCCCGGCCCAAGGGTGGTGGCAGGAACTCAGGAGGCGCTCGGGGACTCAGCAGCGCCCGCCCCTGGGGCAAGGGGTCTGGCAGGCTCCGGGGCAAATGGACTACGGAAGCCGAGAGGGGCCCGTCCGCGCCAAAACCCAAAACGCGCTGCGGCCTCCAGGGACACAGGGGACACAAGTGGCTGTGTGGCTTGCAGTGCCCGACCAGAGGGAGGGAGGTTGTCTGGCTGCTGAGGCGCAGCCGGTGTCAGCCCTTCGGGGAACTGCCCGTGGATGCTTCGGGAATGGGGGCTGCCAACTCAGAACCCCCGTTCCCTGTGGCTGCAGCCAGCCAGGGGGCTCCAGGGTCGGGCGCGCCCGCGGGCCTGGGGGCCTTCTTGCCTGTGTGCAGGGCTTCTACGCACAAGGTGGCACCACATCCCGGCCCAAGGGTGGTGGCAGGAACTCAGGAGGCACTCGGGGACTCAGCAGGGCCCGCCCCTGGGGCAAGGGGTCTGGCAGGCTCCGGGGCAAATGGACTACGGAAGCCGAGAGGGGCCCGTCCGCGCCAAAACCCAAAACGCGCTGCGGCCTCCAGGGACACAGGGGACACAAGTGGCTGTGTGGCTTGCAGTGCCCGACCAGAGGGAGGGAGGTTGTCTGGCTGCTGAGGCGCAGCCGGTGTCAGCCCTTCGGGGAACTGCCCGTGGATGCTTCGGGATTGGGGGCTGCCAACTCAGAACCCCCGTTCCCTGTGGCTGCAGCCAGCCAGGGGGCTCCAGGGTCGGGCGCGCCCGCGGGCCTGGGGGGCTTCTTGCCTGTGTGCAGGGCTTCTACGCACAAGGTGGCACCACATCCCGGCCCAAGGGTGGTGGCAGGAACTCAGGAGGCACTCAGGGACTCAGCAGGGCCCGCCCCTGGGGCAAGGGGTCTGGCAGGCTCCGGGGCAAATGGACTACGGAAGCCGAGAGGGGCCCGTCCACGCCAAAACCCAAAACGCGCTGCGGCCTCCAGGGACACAGGGGACACAAGTGGCTGTGTGGCTTGCAGTGCCCGACCAGAGGGAGGGAGGTTGTCTGGCTGCTGAGGCGCAGCCGGTGTCAGCCCTTCGGGGAACTGCCCGTGGATGCTTCGGGAATGGGGGCTGCCAACTCAGAACCCCCGTTCCCTGTGGCTGCAGCCAGCCAGGGGGCTCCAGGGTCGGGCGCGCCCGCGGGCCTGGGGGGCTTCTTGCCTGTGTGCAGGGCTTCTACGCACAAGGTGGCACCACATCCCGGCCCAAGGGTGGTGGCAGGAACTCAGGAGGCACTCAGGGACTCAGCAGGGCCCGCCCCTGGGGCAAGGGGTCTGGCAGGCTCCGGGGCAAATGGACTACGGAAGCCGAGAGGGGCCCGTCCGCGCCAAAACCCAAAACGTGCTGCGGCCTCCAGGGACACAGGGGACACAAGTGGCTGTGTGGCTTGCAGTGCCCGACCAGAGGGAGGGAGGTTGTCTGGCTGCTGAGGCGCAGCCAGTGTCAGCCCTTCGGGGAACTGCCCGTGGATGCTTCGGGAATGGGGGCTGCCAACTCAGAAACCCCGTTCCCTGTGGCTGCAGCCAGCCAGGGGGCTCCAGGGTCGGGCGCGCCCGCGGGCCTGGGGGGCTTCTTGCCTGTGTGCAGGGCTTCTACGCACAAGGTGGCACCACATCCCGGCCCAAGGGTGGTGGCAGGAACTCAGGAGGCACTCAGGGACTCAGCAGGGCCCGCCCCTGGGGCAAGGGGTCTGGCAGGCTCCGGGGCAAATGGACTACGGAAGCCGAGAGGGGCCCGTCCGCGCCAAAACCCAAAACGCGCTGCGGCCTCCAGGGACACATGGGACACAAGTGGCTGTGTGGCTTGCAGTGCCCGACCAGAGGGAGGGAGGTTGTCTGGCTGCTGAGGCGCAGCCGGTGTCAGCCCTTCGGGGAACTGCCCGTGGATGCTTCGGGAATGGGGGCTGCCAACTCAGAACCCCCGTTCCCTGTGGCTGCAGCCAGCCAGGGGGCTCCAGGGTCGGGCGCGCCCGCGGGCCTGGGGGCCTTCTTGCCTGTGTGCAGGGCTTCTACGCACAAGGTGGCACCACATCCCGGCCCAAGGGTGGTGGCAGGAACTCAGGAGGCACTCGGGGACTCAGCAGGGCCCGCCCCTGGGGCAAGGGGTATGGCAGGCTCCGGGGCAAATGGACTACGGAAGCCGAGAGGGGCCCGTCCGCGCCAAAACCCAAAACGCGCTGCGGCCTCCAGGGACACAGGGGACACAAGTGGCTGTGTGGCTTGCAGTGCCCGACCAGAGGGAGGGAGGTTGTCTGGCTGCTGAGGCGCAGCCGGTGTCAGCCCTTCGGGGAACTGCCCGTGGATGCTTCGGGATTGGGGGCTGCCAACTCAGAACCCCCGTTCCCTGTGGCTGCAGCCAGCCAGGGGGCTCCAGGGTCGGGCGCGCCCGCGGGCCTGGGGGGCTTCTTGCCTGTGTGCAGGGCTTCTACGCACAAGGTGGCACCTCATCCCGGCCCAAGGGTGGTGGCAGGAACTCAGGAGGCACTCAGGGACTCAGCAGGGCCCGCCCCTGGGGCAAGGGGTCTGGCAGGCTCCGGGGCAAATGGACTACGGAAGCCGAGAGGGGCCCGTCCGCGCCAAAACCCAAAACGCGCTGCGGCCTCCAGGGACACATGGGACACAAGTGGCTGTGTGGCTTGCAGTGCCCGACCAGAGGGAGGGAGGTTGTCTGGCTGCTGAGGCGCAGCCGGTGTCAGCCCTTCGGGGAACTGCCCGTGGATGCTTCGGGAATGGGGGCTGCCAACTCAGAACCCCCGTTCCCTGTGGCTGCAGCCAGCCAGGGGGCTCCAGGGTCGGGCGCGCCCGCGGGCCTGGGGGCCTTCTTGCCTGTGTGCAGGGCTTCTACGCACAAGGTGGCACCTCATCCCGGCCCAAGGGTGGTGGCAGGAACTCAGGAGGCGCTCGGGGACTCAGCAGGGCCCGCCTCTGGGGCCAGGGGTCTGGCAGGCTCCAGGGCAAATGGACTACGGAAGCCGAGAGGGGCCCGTCCACGCCAAAACCCAAAACGCGCTGCGGCCTCCAGGGACACAGGGGACACAAGTGGCTGTGTGGCTTGCAGTGCCCGACCAGAGGGAGGGAGGTTGTCTGGCTGCTGAGGCGCAGCCGGTGTCAGCCCTTCGGGGAACTGCCCGTGGATGCTTCGGGAATGGGGGCTGCCAACTCAGAACCCCCGTTCCCTGTGGCTGCAGCCAGCCAGGGGGCTCCAGGGTCGGGCGCGCCCGCGGGCCTAGGGGCTTCTTGCCTGTGTGCAGGGCTTCTACGCACAAGGTGGCACCACATCCCGGCCCAAGGGTGGTGGCAGGAACTCAGGAGGCGCTCGGGGACTCAGCAGCGCCCGCCCCTGGGGCAAGGGGTCTGGCAGGCTCCGGGGCAAATGGACTACGGAAGCCGAGAGGGGCCCGTCCGCGCCAAAACCCAAAACGCGCTGCGGCCTCCAGGGACACAGGGGACACAAGTGGCTGTGTGGCTTGCAGTGCCCGACCAGAGGGAGGGAGGTTGTCTGGCTGCTGAGGCGCAGCCGGTGTCAGCCCTTCGGGGAACTGCCCGTGGATGCTTCGGGAATGGGGGCTGCCAACTCAGAACCCCCGTTCCCTGTGGCTGCAGCCAGCCAGGGGGCTCCAGGGTCGGGCGCGCCCGCGGGCCTGGGGGCCTTCTTGCCTGTGTGCAGGGCTTCTACGCACAAGGTGGCACCACATCCCGGCCCAAGGGTGGTGGCAGGAACTCAGGAGGCACTCGGGGACTCAGCAGGGCCCGCCCCTGGGGCAAGGGGTCTGGCAGGCTCCGGGGCAAATGGACTACGGAAGCCGAGAGGGGCCCGTCCGCGCCAAAACCCAAAACGCGCTGCGGCCTCCAGGGACACAGGGGACACAAGTGGCTGTGTGGCTTGCAGTGCCCGACCAGAGGGAGGGAGGTTGTCTGGCTGCTGAGGCGCAGCCGGTGTCAGCCCTTCGGGGAACTGCCCGTGGATGCTTCGGGATTGGGGGCTGCCAACTCAGAACCCCCGTTCCCTGTGGCTGCAGCCAGCCAGGGGGCTCCAGGGTCGGGCGCGCCCGCGGGCCTGGGGGGCTTCTTGCCTGTGTGCAGGGCTTCTACGCACAAGGTGGCACCACATCCCGGCCCAAGGGTGGTGGCAGGAACTCAGGAGGCACTCAGGGACTCAGCAGGGCCCGCCCCTGGGGCAAGGGGTCTGGCAGGCTCCGGGGCAAATGGACTACGGAAGCCGAGAGGGGCCCGTCCACGCCAAAACCCAAAACGCGCTGCGGCCTCCAGGGACACAGGGGACACAAGTGGCTGTGTGGCTTGCAGTGCCCGACCAGAGGGAGGGAGGTTGTCTGGCTGCTGAGGCGCAGCCGGTGTCAGCCCTTCGGGGAACTGCCCGTGGATGCTTCGGGAATGGGGGCTGCCAACTCAGAACCCCCGTTCCCTGTGGCTGCAGCCAGCCAGGGGGCTCCAGGGTCGGGCGCGCCCGCGGGCCTGGGGGGCTTCTTGCCTGTGTGCAGGGCTTCTACGCACAAGGTGGCACCACATCCCGGCCCAAGGGTGGTGGCAGGAACTCAGGAGGCACTCGGGGACTCAGCAGGGCCCGCCCCTGGGGCAAGGGGTCTGGCAGGCTCCGGGGCAAATGGACTACGGAAGCCGAGAGGGGCCCGTCCGCGCCAAAACCCAAAACGCGCTGCGGCCTCCAGGGACACAGGGGACACAAGTGGCTGTGTGGCTTGCAGTGCCCGACCAGAGGGAGGGAGGTTGTCTGGCTGCTGAGGCGCAGCCAGTGTCAGCCCTTCGGGGAACTGCCCGTGGATGCTTCGGGAATGGGGGCTGCCAACTCAGAAACCCCGTTCCCTGTGGCTGCAGCCAGCCAGGGGGCTCCAGGGTCGGGCGCGCCCGCGGGCCTGGGGGGCTTCTTGCCTGTGTGCAGGGCTTCTACGCACAAGGTGGCACCACATCCCGGCCCAAGGGTGGTGGCAGGAACTCAGGAGGCACTCAGGGACTCAGCAGGGCCCGCCCCTGGGGCAAGGGGTCTGGCAGGCTCCGGGGCAAATGGACTACGGAAGCCGAGAGGGGCCCGTCCGCGCCAAAACCCAAAACGCGCTGCGGCCTCCAGGGACACATGGGACACAAGTGGCTGTGTGGCTTGCAGTGCCCGACCAGAGGGAGGGAGGTTGTCTGGCTGCTGAGGCGCAGCCGGTGTCAGCCCTTCGGGGAACTGCCCGTGGATGCTTCGGGAATGGGGGCTGCCAACTCAGAACCCCCGTTCCCTGTGGCTGCAGCCAGCCAGGGGGCTCCAGGGTCGGGCGCGCCCGCGGGCCTGGGGGCCTTCTTGCCTGTGTGCAGGGCTTCTACGCACAAGGTGGCACCTCATCCCGGCCCAAGGGTGGTGGCAGGAACTCAGGAGGCGCTCGGGGACTCAGCAGGGCCCGCCTCTGGGGCCAGGGGTCTGGCAGGCTCCAGGGCAAATGGACTACGGAAGCCGAGAGGGGCCCGTCCACGCCAAAACCCAAAACGCGCTGCGGCCTCCAGGGACACAGGGGACACAAGTGGCTGTGTGGCTTGCAGTGCCCGACCAGAGGGAGGGAGGTTGTCTGGCTGCTGAGGCGCAGCCGGTGTCAGCCCTTCGGGGAACTGCCCGTGGATGCTTCGGGAATGGGGGCTGCCAACTCAGAACCCCCGTTCCCTGTGGCTGCAGCCAGCCAGGGGGCTCCAGGGTCGGGCGCGCCCGCGGGCCTAGGGGCTTCTTGCCTGTGTGCAGGGCTTCTACGCACAAGGTGGCACCACATCCCGGCCCAAGGGTGGTGGCAGGAACTCAGGAGGCGCTCGGGGACTCAGCAGCGCCCGCCCCTGGGGCAAGGGGTCTGGCAGGCTCCGGGGCAAATGGACTACGGAAGCCGAGAGGGGCCCGTCCGCGCCAAAACCCAAAACGCGCTGCGGCCTCCAGGGACACAGGGGACACAAGTGGCTGTGTGGCTTGCAGTGCCCGACCAGAGGGAGGGAGGTTGTCTGGCTGCTGAGGCGCAGCCGGTGTCAGCCCTTCGGGGAACTGCCCGTGGATGCTTCGGGAATGGGGGCTGCCAACTCAGAACCCCCGTTCCCTGTGGCTGCAGCCAGCCAGGGGGCTCCAGGGTCGGGCGCGCCCGCGGGCCTGGGGGCCTTCTTGCCTGTGTGCAGGGCTTCTACGCACAAGGTGGCACCACATCCCGGCCCAAGGGTGGTGGCAGGAACTCAGGAGGCACTCGGGGACTCAGCAGGGCCCGCCCCTGGGGCAAGGGGTCTGGCAGGCTCCGGGGCAAATGGACTACGGAAGCCGAGAGGGGCCCGTCCGCGCCAAAACCCAAAACGCGCTGCGGCCTCCAGGGACACAGGGGACACAAGTGGCTGTGTGGCTTGCAGTGCCCGACCAGAGGGAGGGAGGTTGTCTGGCTGCTGAGGCGCAGCCGGTGTCAGCCCTTCGGGGAACTGCCCGTGGATGCTTCGGGATTGGGGGCTGCCAACTCAGAACCCCCGTTCCCTGTGGCTGCAGCCAGCCAGGGGGCTCCAGGGTCGGGCGCGCCCGCGGGCCTGGGGGGCTTCTTGCCTGTGTGCAGGGCTTCTACGCACAAGGTGGCACCACATCCCGGCCCAAGGGTGGTGGCAGGAACTCAGGAGGCACTCAGGGACTCAGCAGGGCCCGCCCCTGGGGCAAGGGGTCTGGCAGGCTCCGGGGCAAATGGACTACGGAAGCCGAGAGGGGCCCGTCCACGCCAAAACCCAAAACGCGCTGCGGCCTCCAGGGACACAGGGGACACAAGTGGCTGTGTGGCTTGCAGTGCCCGACCAGAGGGAGGGAGGTTGTCTGGCTGCTGAGGCGCAGCCGGTGTCAGCCCTTCGGGGAACTGCCCGTGGATGCTTCTGGAATGGGGGCTGCCAACTCAGAACCCCCGTTCCCTGTGGCTGCAGCCAGCCAGGGGGCTCCAGGGTCGGGCGCGCCCGCGGGCCTGGGGGGCTTCTTGCCTGTGTGCAGGGCTTCTACGCACAAGGTGGCACCACATCCCGGCCCAAGGGTGGTGGCAGGAACTCAGGAGGCACTCGGGGACTCAGCAGGGCCCGCCCCTGGGGCAAGGGGTCTGGCAGGCTCCGGGGCAAATGGACTACGGAAGCCGAGAGGGGCCCGTCCGCGCCAAAACCCAAAACGCGCTGCGGCCTCCAGGGACACAGGGGACACAAGTGGCTGTGTGGCTTGCAGTGCCCGACCAGAGGGAGGGAGGTTGTCTGGCTGCTGAGGCGCAGCCAGTGTCAGCCCTTCGGGGAACTGCCCGTGGATGCTTCGGGAATGGGGGCTGCCAACTCAGAAACCCCGTTCCCTGTGGCTGCAGCCAGCCAGGGGGCTCCAGGGTCGGGCGCGCCCGCGGGCCTGGGGGGCTTCTTGCCTGTGTGCAGGGCTTCTACGCACAAGGTGGCACCACATCCCGGCCCAAGGGTGGTAGCAGGAACTCAGGAGGCACTCAGGGACTCAGCAGGGCCCGCCCCTGGGGCAAGGGGTCTGGCAGGCTCCGGGGCAAATGGACTACGGAAGCCGAGAGGGGCCCGTCCGCGCCAAAACCCAAAACGCGCTGCGGCCTCCAGGGACACATGGGACACAAGTGGCTGTGTGGCTTGCAGTGCCCGACCAGAGGGAGGGAGGTTGTCTGGCTGCTGAGGCGCAGCCGGTGTCAGCCCTTCGGGGAACTGCCCGTGGATGCTTCGGGAATGGGGGCTGCCAACTCAGAACCCCCGTTCCCTGTGGCTGCAGCCAGCCAGGGGGCTCCAGGGTCGGGCGCGCCCGCGGGCCTGGGGGCCTTCTTGCCTGTGTGCAGGGCTTCTACGCACAAGGTGGCACCTCATCCCGGCCCAAGGGTGGTGGCAGGAACTCAGGAGGCGCTCGGGGACTCAGCAGGGCCCGCCTCTGGGGCCAGGGGTCTGGCAGGCTCCAGGGCAAATGGACTACGGAAGCCGAGAGGGGCCCGTCCACGCCAAAACCCAAAACGCGCTGCGGCCTCCAGGGACACAGGGGACACAAGTGGCTGTGTGGCTTGCAGTGCCCGACCAGAGGGAGGGAGGTTGTCTGGCTGCTGAGGCGCAGCCGGTGTCAGCCCTTCGGGGAACTGCCCGTGGATGCTTCGGGAATGGGGGCTGCCAACTCAGAACCCCCGTTCCCTGTGGCTGCAGCCAGCCAGGGGGCTCCAGGGTCGGGCGCGCCCGCGGGCCTAGGGGCTTCTTGCCTGTGTGCAGGGCTTCTACGCACAAGGTGGCACCACATCCCGGCCCAAGGGTGGTGGCAGGAACTCAGGAGGCGCTCGGGGACTCAGCAGCGCCCGCCCCTGGGGCAAGGGGTCTGGCAGGCTCCGGGGCAAATGGACTACGGAAGCCGAGAGGGGCCCGTCCGCGCCAAAACCCAAAACGCGCTGCGGCCTCCAGGGACACAGGGGACACAAGTGGCTGTGTGGCTTGCAGTGCCCGACCAGAGGGAGGGAGGTTGTCTGGCTGCTGAGGCGCAGCCGGTGTCAGCCCTTCGGGGAACTGCCCGTGGATGCTTCGGGAATGGGGGCTGCCAACTCAGAACCCCCGTTCCCTGTGGCTGCAGCCAGCCAGGGGGCTCCAGGGTCGGGCGCGCCCGCGGGCCTGGGGGCCTTCTTGCCTGTGTGCAGGGCTTCTACGCACAAGGTGGCACCACATCCCGGCCCAAGGGTGGTGGCAGGAACTCAGGAGGCACTCGGGGACTCAGCAGGGCCCGCCCCTGGGGCAAGGGGTCTGGCAGGCTCCGGGGCAAATGGACTACGGAAGCCGAGAGGGGCCCGTCCGCGCCAAAACCCAAAACGCGCTGCGGCCTCCAGGGACACAGGGGACACAAGTGGCTGTGTGGCTTGCAGTGCCCGACCAGAGGGAGGGAGGTTGTCTGGCTGCTGAGGCGCAGCCGGTGTCAGCCCTTCGGGGAACTGCCCGTGGATGCTTCGGGATTGGGGGCTGCCAACTCAGAACCCCCGTTCCCTGTGGCTGCAGCCAGCCAGGGGGCTCCAGGGTCGGGCGCGCCCGCGGGCCTGGGGGGCTTCTTGCCTGTGTGCAGGGCTTCTACGCACAAGGTGGCACCACATCCCGGCCCAAGGGTGGTGGCAGGAACTCAGGAGGCACTCGGGGACTCAGCAGGGCCCGCCCCTGGGGCAAGGGGTCTGGCAGGCTCCGGGGCAAATGGACTACGGAAGCCGAGAGGGGCCCGTCCACGCCAAAACCCAAAACGCGCTGCGGCCTCCAGGGACACAGGGGACACAAGTGGCTGTGTGGCTTGCAGTGCCCGACCAGAGGGAGGGAGGTTGTCTGGCTGCTGAGGCGCAGCCGGTGTCAGCCCTTCGGGGAACTGCCCGTGGATGCTTCGGGAATGGGGGCTGCCAACTCAGAACCCCCGTTCCCTGTGGCTGCAGCCAGCCAGGGGGCTCCAGGGTCGGGAGCGCCCGCGGGCCTGGGGGGCTTCTTGCCTGTGTGCAGGGCTTCTACGCACAAGGTGGCACCACATCCCGGCCCAAGGGTGGTGGCAGGAACTCAGGAGGCACTCAGGGACTCAGCAGGGCCCGCCCCTGGGGCAAGGGGTCTGGCAGGCTCCGGGGCAAATGGACTACGGAAGCCGAGAGGGGCCCGTCCGCGCCAAAACCCAAAACGCGCTGCGGCCTCCAGGGACACAGGGGACACAAGTGGCTGTGTGGCTTGCAGTGCCCGACCAGAGGGAGGGAGGTTGTCTGGCTGCTGAGGCGCAGCCAGTGTCAGCCCTTCGGGGAACTGCCCGTGGATGCTTCGGGAATGGGGGCTGCCAACTCAGAAACCCCGTTCCCTGTGGCTGCAGCCAGCCAGGGGGCTCCAGGGTCGGGCGCGCCCGCGGGCCTGGGGGGCTTCTTGCCTGTGTGCAGGGCTTCTACGCACAAGGTGGCACCACATCCCGGCCCAAGGGTGGTGGCAGGAACTCAGGAGGCACTCAGGGACTCAGCAGGGCCCGCCCCTGGGGCAAGGGGTCTGGCAGGCTCCGGGGCAAATGGACTACGGAAGCCGAGAGGGGCCCGTCCGCGCCAAAACCCAAAACGCGCTGCGGCCTCCAGGGACACAGGGGACACAAGTGGCTGTGTGGCTTGCAGTGCCCGACCAGAGGGAGGGAGGTTGTCTGGCTGCTGAGGCGCAGCCGGTGTCAGCCCTTCGGGGAACTGCCCGTGGATGCTTCGGGAATGGGGGCTGCCAACTCAGAACCCCCGTTCCCTGTGGCTGCAGCCAGCCAGGGGGCTCCAGGGTCGGGCGCGCCCGCGGGCCTGGGGGCCTTCTTGCCTGTGTGCAGGGCTTCTACGCACAAGGTGGCACCTCATCCCGGCCCAAGGGTGGTGGCAGGAACTCAGGAGGCGCTCGGGGACTCAGCAGGGCCCGCCTCTGGGGCCAGGGGTCTGGCAGGCTCCAGGGCAAATGGACTACGGAAGCCGAGAGGGGCCCGTCCACGCCAAAACCCAAAACGCGCTGCGGCCTCCAGGGACACAGGGGACACAAGTGGCTGTGTGGCTTGCAGTGCCCGACCAGAGGGAGGGAGGTTGTCTGGCTGCTGAGGCGCAGCCGGTGTCAGCCCTTCGGGGAACTGCCCGTGGATGCTTCGGGAATGGGGGCTGCCAACTCAGAACCCCCGTTCCCTGTGGCTGCAGCCAGCCAGGGGGCTCCAGGGTCGGGCGCGCCCGCGGGCCTAGGGGCTTCTTGCCTGTGTGCAGGGCTTCTACGCACAAGGTGGCACCACATCCCGGCCCAAGGGTGGTGGCAGGAACTCAGGAGGCGCTCGGGGACTCAGCAGCGCCCGCCCCTGGGGCAAGGGGTCTGGCAGGCTCCGGGGCAAATGGACTACGGAAGCCGAGAGGGGCCCGTCCGCGCCAAAACCCAAAACGCGCTGCGGCCTCCAGGGACACAGGGGACACAAGTGGCTGTGTGGCTTGCAGTGCCCGACCAGAGGGAGGGAGGTTGTCTGGCTGCTGAGGCGCAGCCGGTGTCAGCCCTTCGGGGAACTGCCCGTGGATGCTTCGGGAATGGGGGCTGCCAACTCAGAACCCCCGTTCCCTGTGGCTGCAGCCAGCCAGGGGGCTCCAGGGTCGGGCGCGCCCGCGGGCCTGGGGGCCTTCTTGCCTGTGTGCAGGGCTTCTACGCACAAGGTGGCACCACATCCCGGCCCAAGGGTGGTGGCAGGAACTCAGGAGGCACTCGGGGACTCAGCAGGGCCCGCCCCTGGGGCAAGGGGTCTGGCAGGCTCCGGGGCAAATGGACTACGGAAGCCGAGAGGGGCCCGTCCGCGCCAAAACCCAAAACGCGCTGCGGCCTCCAGGGACACAGGGGACACAAGTGGCTGTGTGGCTTGCAGTGCCCGACCAGAGGGAGGGAGGTTGTCTGGCTGCTGAGGCGCAGCCGGTGTCAGCCCTTCGGGGAACTGCCCGTGGATGCTTCGGGATTGGGGGCTGCCAACTCAGAACCCCCGTTCCCTGTGGCTGCAGCCAGCCAGGGGGCTCCAGGGTCGGGCGCGCCCGCGGGCCTGGGGGGCTTCTTGCCTGTGTGCAGGG
This sequence comes from Lepus europaeus, assembly GCF_033115175.1. Classification (NCBI taxonomy): domain Eukaryota; kingdom Metazoa; phylum Chordata; class Mammalia; order Lagomorpha; family Leporidae; genus Lepus; species Lepus europaeus. The sequence goes on along the minus strand of NW_026909231.1, from coordinate 27,874 downwards.
CTTCTACGCACAAGGTGGCACCACATCCCGGCCCAAGGGTGGTGGCAGGAACTCAGGAGGCACTCGGGGACTCAGCAGGGCCCGCCCCTGGGGCAAGGGGTCTGGCAGGCTCCGGGGCAAATGGACTACGGAAGCCGAGAGGGGCCCGTCCACGCCAAAACCCAAAACGCGCTGCGGCCTCCAGGGACACAGGGGACACAAGTGGCTGTGTGGCTTGCAGTGCCCGACCAGAGGGAGGGAGGTTGTCTGGCTGCTGAGGCGCAGCCGGTGTCAGCCCTTCGGGGAACTGCCCGTGGATGCTTCGGGAATGGGGGCTGCCAACTCAGAACCCCCGTTCCCTGTGGCTGCAGCCAGCCAGGGGGCTCCAGGGTCGGGCGCGCCCGCGGGCCTGGGGGGCTTCTTGCCTGTGTGCAGGGCTTCTACGCACAAGGTGGCACCACATCCCGGCCCAAGGGTGGTGGCAGGAACTCAGGAGGCACTCAGGGACTCAGCAGGGCCCGCCCCTGGGGCAAGGGGTCTGGCAGGCTCCGGGGCAAATGGACTACGGAAGCCGAGAGGGGCCCGTCCGCGCCAAAACCCAAAACGTGCTGCGGCCTCCAGGGACACAGGGGACACAAGTGGCTGTGTGGCTTGCAGTGCCCGACCAGAGGGAGGGAGGTTGTCTGGCTGCTGAGGCGCAGCCAGTGTCAGCCCTTCGGGGAACTGCCCGTGGATGCTTCGGGAATGGGGGCTGCCAACTCAGAAACCCCGTTCCCTGTGGCTGCAGCCAGCCAGGGGGCTCCAGGGTCGGGCGCGCCCGCGGGCCTGGGGGGCTTCTTGCCTGTGTGCAGGGCTTCTACGCACAAGGTGGCACCACATCCCGGCCCAAGGGTGGTGGCAGGAACTCAGGAGGCACTCAGGGACTCAGCAGGGCCCGCCCCTGGGGCAAGGGGTCTGGCAGGCTCCGGGGCAAATGGACTACGGAAGCCGAGAGGGGCCCGTCCGCGCCAAAACCCAAAACGCGCTGCGGCCTCCAGGGACACATGGGACACAAGTGGCTGTGTGGCTTGCAGTGCCCGACCAGAGGGAGGGAGGTTGTCTGGCTGCTGAGGCGCAGCCGGTGTCAGCCCTTCGGGGAACTGCCCGTGGATGCTTCGGGAATGGGGGCTGCCAACTCAGAACCCCCGTTCCCTGTGGCTGCAGCCAGCCAGGGGGCTCCAGGGTCGGGCGCGCCCGCGGGCCTGGGGGCCTTCTTGCCTGTGTGCAGGGCTTCTACGCACAAGGTGGCACCTCATCCCGGCCCAAGGGTGGTGGCAGGAACTCAGGAGGCGCTCGGGGACTCAGCAGGGCCCGCCTCTGGGGCCAGGGGTCTGGCAGGCTCCAGGGCAAATGGACTACGGAAGCCGAGAGGGGCCCGTCCACGCCAAAACCCAAAACGCGCTGCGGCCTCCAGGGACACAGGGGACACAAGTGGCTGTGTGGCTTGCAGTGCCCGACCAGAGGGAGGGAGGTTGTCTGGCTGCTGAGGCGCAGCCGGTGTCAGCCCTTCGGGGAACTGCCCGTGGATGCTTCGGGAATGGGGGCTGCCAACTCAGAACCCCCGTTCCCTGTGGCTGCAGCCAGCCAGGGGGCTCCAGGGTCGGGCGCGCCCGCGGGCCTAGGGGCTTCTTGCCTGTGTGCAGGGCTTCTACGCACAAGGTGGCACCACATCCCGGCCCAAGGGTGGTGGCAGGAACTCAGGAGGCGCTCGGGGACTCAGCAGCGCCCGCCCCTGGGGCAAGGGGTCTGGCAGGCTCCGGGGCAAATGGACTACGGAAGCCGAGAGGGGCCCGTCCGCGCCAAAACCCAAAACGCGCTGCGGCCTCCAGGGACACAGGGGACACAAGTGGCTGTGTGGCTTGCAGTGCCCGACCAGAGGGAGGGAGGTTGTCTGGCTGCTGAGGCGCAGCCGGTGTCAGCCCTTCGGGGAACTGCCCGTGGATGCTTCGGGAATGGGGGCTGCCAACTCAGAACCCCCGTTCCCTGTGGCTGCAGCCAGCCAGGGGGCTCCAGGGTCGGGCGCGCCCGCGGGCCTGGGGGCCTTCTTGCCTGTGTGCAGGGCTTCTACGCACAAGGTGGCACCACATCCCGGCCCAAGGGTGGTGGCAGGAACTCAGGAGGCACTCGGGGACTCAGCAGGGCCCGCCCCTGGGGCAAGGGGTCTGGCAGGCTCCGGGGCAAATGGACTACGGAAGCCGAGAGGGGCCCGTCCGCGCCAAAACCCAAAACGCGCTGCGGCCTCCAGGGACACAGGGGACACAAGTGGCTGTGTGGCTTGCAGTGCCCGACCAGAGGGAGGGAGGTTGTCTGGCTGCTGAGGCGCAGCCGGTGTCAGCCCTTCGGGGAACTGCCCGTGGATGCTTCGGGATTGGGGGCTGCCAACTCAGAACCCCCGTTCCCTGTGGCTGCAGCCAGCCAGGGGGCTCCAGGGTCGGGCGCGCCCGCGGGCCTGGGGGGCTTCTTGCCTGTGTGCAGGGCTTCTACGCACAAGGTGGCACCACATCCCGGCCCAAGGGTGGTGGCAGGAACTCAGGAGGCACTCGGGGACTCAGCAGGGCCCGCCCCTGGGGCAAGGGGTCTGGCAGGCTCCGGGGCAAATGGACTACGGAAGCCGAGAGGGGCCCGTCCACGCCAAAACCCAAAACGCGCTGCGGCCTCCAGGGACACAGGGGACACAAGTGGCTGTGTGGCTTGCAGTGCCCGACCAGAGGGAGGGAGGTTGTCTGGCTGCTGAGGCGCAGCCGGTGTCAGCCCTTCGGGGAACTGCCCGTGGATGCTTCGGGAATGGGGGCTGCCAACTCAGAACCCCCGTTCCCTGTGGCTGCAGCCAGCCAGGGGGCTCCAGGGTCGGGAGCGCCCGCGGGCCTGGGGGGCTTCTTGCCTGTGTGCAGGGCTTCTACGCACAAGGTGGCACCACATCCCGGCCCAAGGGTGGTGGCAGGAACTCAGGAGGCACTCAGGGACTCAGCAGGGCCCGCCCCTGGGGCAAGGGGTCTGGCAGGCTCCGGGGCAAATGGACTACGGAAGCCGAGAGGGGCCCGTCCGCGCCAAAACCCAAAACGCGCTGCGGCCTCCAGGGACACAGGGGACACAAGTGGCTGTGTGGCTTGCAGTGCCCGACCAGAGGGAGGGAGGTTGTCTGGCTGCTGAGGCGCAGCCAGTGTCAGCCCTTCGGGGAACTGCCCGTGGATGCTTCGGGAATGGGGGCTGCCAACTCAGAAACCCCGTTCCCTGTGGCTGCAGCCAGCCAGGGGGCTCCAGGGTCGGGCGCGCCCGCGGGCCTGGGGGGCTTCTTGCCTGTGTGCAGGGCTTCTACGCACAAGGTGGCACCACATCCCGGCCCAAGGGTGGTGGCAGGAACTCAGGAGGCACTCAGGGACTCAGCAGGGCCCGCCCCTGGGGCAAGGGGTCTGGCAGGCTCCGGGGCAAATGGACTACGGAAGCCGAGAGGGGCCCGTCCGCGCCAAAACCCAAAACGCGCTGCGGCCTCCAGGGACACATGGGACACAAGTGGCTGTGTGGCTTGCAGTGCCCGACCAGAGGGAGGGAGGTTGTCTGGCTGCTGAGGCGCAGCCGGTGTCAGCCCTTCGGGGAACTGCCCGTGGATGCTTCGGGAATGGGGGCTGCCAACTCAGAACCCCCGTTCCCTGTGGCTGCAGCCAGCCAGGGGGCTCCAGGGTCGGGCGCGCCCGCGGGCCTGGGGGCCTTCTTGCCTGTGTGCAGGGCTTCTACGCACAAGGTGGCACCTCATCCCGGCCCAAGGGTGGTGGCAGGAACTCAGGAGGCGCTCGGGGACTCAGCAGGGCCCGCCTCTGGGGCCAGGGGTCTGGCAGGCTCCAGGGCAAATGGACTACGGAAGCCGAGAGGGGCCCGTCCACGCCAAAACCCAAAACGCGCTGCGGCCTCCAGGGACACAGGGGACACAAGTGGCTGTGTGGCTTGCAGTGCCCGACCAGAGGGAGGGAGGTTGTCTGGCTGCTGAGGCGCAGCCGGTGTCAGCCCTTCGGGGAACTGCCCGTGGATGCTTCGGGAATGGGGGCTGCCAACTCAGAACCCCCGTTCCCTGTGGCTGCAGCCAGCCAGGGGGCTCCAGGGTCGGGCGCGCCCGCGGGCCTAGGGGCTTCTTGCCTGTGTGCAGGGCTTCTACGCACAAGGTGGCACCACATCCCGGCCCAAGGGTGGTGGCAGGAACTCAGGAGGCGCTCGGGGACTCAGCAGCGCCCGCCCCTGGGGCAAGGGGTCTGGCAGGCTCCGGGGCAAATGGACTACGGAAGCCGAGAGGGGCCCGTCCGCGCCAAAACCCAAAACGCGCTGCGGCCTCCAGGGACACAGGGGACACAAGTGGCTGTGTGGCTTGCAGTGCCCGACCAGAGGGAGGGAGGTTGTCTGGCTGCTGAGGCGCAGCCGGTGTCAGCCCTTCGGGGAACTGCCCGTGGATGCTTCGGGAATGGGGGCTGCCAACTCAGAACCCCCGTTCCCTGTGGCTGCAGCCAGCCAGGGGGCTCCAGGGTCGGGCGCGCCCGCGGGCCTGGGGGCCTTCTTGCCTGTGTGCAGGGCTTCTACGCACAAGGTGGCACCACATCCCGGCCCAAGGGTGGTGGCAGGAACTCAGGAGGCACTCGGGGACTCAGCAGGGCCCGCCCCTGGGGCAAGGGGTCTGGCAGGCTCCGGGGCAAATGGACTACGGAAGCCGAGAGGGGCCCGTCCGCGCCAAAACCCAAAACGCGCTGCGGCCTCCAGGGACACAGGGGACACAAGTGGCTGTGTGGCTTGCAGTGCCCGACCAGAGGGAGGGAGGTTGTCTGGCTGCTGAGGCGCAGCCGGTGTCAGCCCTTCGGGGAACTGCCCGTGGATGCTTCGGGATTGGGGGCTGCCAACTCAGAACCCCCGTTCCCTGTGGCTGCAGCCAGCCAGGGGGCTCCAGGGTCGGGCGCGCCCGCGGGCCTGGGGGGCTTCTTGCCTGTGTGCAGGGCTTCTACGCACAAGGTGGCACCACATCCCGGCCAAAGGGTGGTGGCAGGAACTCAGGAGGCACTCAGGGACTCAGCAGGGCCCGCCCCTGGGGCAAGGGGTCTGGCAGGCTCCGGGGCAAATGGACTACGGAAGCCGAGAGGGGCCCGTCCACGCCAAAACCCAAAACGCGCTGCGGCCTCCAGGGACACAGGGGACACAAGTGGCTGTGTGGCTTGCAGTGCCCGACCAGAGGGAGGGAGGTTGTCTGGCTGCTGAGGCGCAGCCGGTGTCAGCCCTTCGGGGAACTGCCCGTGGATGCTTCGGGAATGGGGGCTGCCAACTCAGAACCCCCGTTCCCTGTGGCTGCAGCCAGCCAGGGGGCTCCAGGGTCGGGCGCGCCCGCGGGCCTGGGGGGCTTCTTGCCTGTGTGCAGGGCTTCTACGCACAAGGTGGCACCTCATCCCGGCCCAAGGGTGGTGGCAGGAACTCAGGAGGCGCTCGGGGACTCAGCAGGGCCCGCCTCTGGGGCCAGGGGTCTGGCAGGCTCCAGGGCAAATGGACTACGGAAGCCGAGAGGGGCCCGTCCGCGCCAAAACCCAAAACGCGCTGCGGCCTCCAGGGACAAAGGGGACACAAGTGGCTGTGTGGCTTGCAGTGCCCGACCAGAGGGAGGGAGGTTGTCTGGCTGCTGAGGCGCAGCCGGTGTCAGCCCTTCGGGGAACTGCCCGTGGATGCTTCGGGAATGGGGGCTGCCAACTCAGAACCCCCGTTCCCTGTGGCTGCAGCCAGCCAGGGGGCTCCAGGGTCGGGCGCGCCCGCGGGCCTAGGGGCTTCTTGCCTGTGTGCAGGGCTTCTACGCACAAGGTGGCACATCATCCCGGCCCAAGGGTGGTGGCAGGAACCCAGGAGGCGCTCGGGGACTCAGCAGGGCCCGCCCCTGGGGCCAGGGGTCTAGCAAGCTCCGGGGGCAAATGGACTACGGAAGCCGAGAGGGGCCCGTCCGCGCCAAAACCCAAAATGCGCTGCGGCCTCCAGGGACACAGGGGACACAAGTGGCTGTGTGGCTTGCAGTGCCCGACCAGAGGGAGGGAGGTTGTCTGGCTGCTGAGGCGCAGCCGGTGTCAGCCCTTCGGGGAACTGCCCGTGGATGCTTCGGGAATGGGGGCTGCCAACTCAGAACCCCCGTTCCCTGTGGCTGCAGCCAGCCAGGGGGCTCCAGGGTCGGGCGCGCCCGCGGGCCTAGGGGCTTCTTGCCTGTGTGCAGGGCTTCTACGCACAAGGTGGCACCACATCCCGGCCCAAGGGTGGTGGCAGGAACTCAGGAGGCACTCGGGGACTCAGCAGGGCCCGCCCCTGGGGCAAGGGGTCTGGCAGGCTCCGGGGCAAATGGACTACGGAAGCCGAGAGGGGCCCGTCCGCGCCAAAACCCAAAACGCGCTGCGGCCTCCAGGGACACAGGGGACACAAGTGGCTGTGTGGCTTGCAGTGCCCGACCAGAGGGAGGGAGGTTGGCTGGCTGCTGAGGCGCAGCCGGTGTCAGCCCTTCGGGGAACTGCCCGTGGATGCTTCGGGAATGGGGGCTGCCAACTCAGAACCCCCGTTCCCTGTGGCTGCAGCCAGCCAGGGGGCTCCAGGGTCGGGCGCGCCCGCGGGCCTGGGAGGCTTCTTGCCTGTGTGCAGGGCTTCTACGCACAAGGTGGCACCACATCCCGGCCCAAGGGTGGTGGCAGGAACTCAGGAGGCACTCGGGGACTCAGCAGGGCCCGCCCCTGGGGCAAGGGGTCTGGCAGGCTCCGGGGCAAATGGACTACGGAAGCCGAGAGGGGCCTGTCCGCGCCAAAACCCAAAACGCGCTGCGGCCTCCAGGGACACAGGGGACACAAGTGGCTGTGTGGCTTGCAGTGCCCGACCAGAGGGAGGGAGGTTGTCTGGCTGCTGAGGCGCAGCCGGTGTCAGCCCTTCGGGGAACTGCCCGTGGATGCTTCGGGAATGGGGGCTGCCAACTCAGAACCCCCGTTCCCTGTGGCTGCAGCCAGCCAGGGGGCTCCAGGGTCGGGCGCGCCCGCGGGCCTGGGGGCCTTCTTGCCTGTGTGCAGGGCTTCTACGCACAAGGTGGCACCACATCCCGGCCCAAGGGTGGTGGCAGGAACTCAGGAGGCACTCGGGGACTCAGCAGGGCCCGCCCCTGGGGCAAGGGGTCTGGCAGGCTCCGGGGCAAATGGACTACGGAAGCCGAGAGGGGCCCGTCCGCGCCAAAACCCAAAACGCGCTGCGGCCTCCAGGGACACAGGGGACACAAGTGGCTGTGTGGCTTGCAGTGCCCGACCAGAGGGAGGGAGGTTGTCTGGCTGCTGAGGCGCAGCCGGTGTCAGCCCTTCGGGGAACTGCCCGTGGATGCTTCGGGATTGGGGGCTGCCAACTCAGAACCCCCGTTCCCTGTGGCTGCAGCCAGCCAGGGGGCTCCAGGGTCGGGCGCGCCCGCGGGCCTGGGGGGCTTCTTGCCTGTGTGCAGGGCTTCTACGCACAAGGTGGCACCACATCCCGGCCCAAGGGTGGTGGCAGGAACTCAGGAGGCACTCAGGGACTCAGCAGGGCCCGCCCCTGGGGCAAGGGGTCTGGCAGGCTCCGGGGCAAATGGACTACGGAAGCCGAGAGGGGCCCGTCCACGCCAAAACCCAAAACGCGCTGCGGCCTCCAGGGACACAGGGGACACAAGTGGCTGTGTGGCTTGCAGTGCCCGACCAGAGGGAGGGAGGTTGTCTGGCTGCTGAGGCGCAGCCGGTGTCAGCCCTTCGGGGAACTGCCCGTGGATGCTTCGGGAATGGGGGCTGCCAACTCAGAACCCCCGTTCCCTGTGGCTGCAGCCAGCCAGGGGGCTCCAGGGTCGGGCGCGCCCGCGGGCCTGGGGGGCTTCTTGCCTGTGTGCAGGGCTTCTACGCACAAGGTGGCACCACATCCCGGCCCAAGGGTGGTGGCAGGAACTCAGGAGGCACTCAGGGACTCAGCAGGGCCCGCCCCTGGGGCAAGGGGTCTGGCAGGCTCCGGGGCAAATGGACTACGGAAGCCGAGAGGGGCCCGTCCGCGCCAAAACCCAAAACGTGCTGCGGCCTCCAGGGACACAGGGGACACAAGTGGCTGTGTGGCTTGCAGTGCCCGACCAGAGGGAGGGAGGTTGTCTGGCTGCTGAGGCGCAGCCAGTGTCAGCCCTTCGGGGAACTGCCCGTGGATGCTTCGGGAATGGGGGCTGCCAACTCAGAAACCCCGTTCCCTGTGGCTGCAGCCAGCCAGGGGGCTCCAGGGTCGGGCGCGCCCGCGGGCCTGGGGGGCTTCTTGCCTGTGTGCAGGGCTTCTACGCACAAGGTGGCACCACATCCCGGCCCAAGGGTGGTGGCAGGAACTCAGGAGGCACTCAGGGACTCAGCAGGGCCCGCCCCTGGGGCAAGGGGTCTGGCAGGCTCCGGGGCAAATGGACTACGGAAGCCGAGAGGGGCCCGTCCGCGCCAAAACCCAAAACGCGCTGCGGCCTCCAGGGACACATGGGACACAAGTGGCTGTGTGGCTTGCAGTGCCCGACCAGAGGGAGGGAGGTTGTCTGGCTGCTGAGGCGCAGCCGGTGTCAGCCCTTCGGGGAACTGCCCGTGGATGCTTCGGGAATGGGGGCTGCCAACTCAGAACCCCCGTTCCCTGTGGCTGCAGCCAGCCAGGGGGCTCCAGGGTCGGGCGCGCCCGCGGGCCTGGGGGCCTTCTTGCCTGTGTGCAGGGCTTCTACGCACAAGGTGGCACCTCATCCCGGCCCAAGGGTGGTGGCAGGAACTCAGGAGGCGCTCGGGGACTCAGCAGGGCCCGCCTCTGGGGCCAGGGGTCTGGCAGGCTCCAGGGCAAATGGACTACGGAAGCCGAGAGGGGCCCGTCCACGCCAAAACCCAAAACGCGCTGCGGCCTCCAGGGACACAGGGGACACAAGTGGCTGTGTGGCTTGCAGTGCCCGACCAGAGGGAGGGAGGTTGTCTGGCTGCTGAGGCGCAGCCGGTGTCAGCCCTTCGGGGAACTGCCCGTGGATGCTTCGGGAATGGGGGCTGCCAACTCAGAACCCCCGTTCCCTGTGGCTGCAGCCAGCCAGGGGGCTCCAGGGTCGGGCGCGCCCGCGGGCCTAGGGGCTTCTTGCCTGTGTGCAGGGCTTCTACGCACAAGGTGGCACCACATCCCGGCCCAAGGGTGGTGGCAGGAACTCAGGAGGCGCTCGGGGACTCAGCAGCGCCCGCCCCTGGGGCAAGGGGTCTGGCAGGCTCCGGGGCAAATGGACTACGGAAGCCGAGAGGGGCCCGTCCGCGCCAAAACCCAAAACGCGCTGCGGCCTCCAGGGACACAGGGGACACAAGTGGCTGTGTGGCTTGCAGTGCCCGACCAGAGGGAGGGAGGTTGTCTGGCTGCTGAGGCGCAGCCGGTGTCAGCCCTTCGGGGAACTGCCCGTGGATGCTTCGGGAATGGGGGCTGCCAACTCAGAACCCCCGTTCCCTGTGGCTGCAGCCAGCCAGGGGGCTCCAGGGTCGGGCGCGCCCGCGGGCCTGGGGGCCTTCTTGCCTGTGTGCAGGGCTTCTACGCACAAGGTGGCACCACATCCCGGCCCAAGGGTGGTGGCAGGAACTCAGGAGGCACTCGGGGACTCAGCAGGGCCCGCCCCTGGGGCAAGGGGTCTGGCAGGCTCCGGGGCAAATGGACTACGGAAGCCGAGAGGGGCCCGTCCGCGCCAAAACCCAAAACGCGCTGCGGCCTCCAGGGACACAGGGGACACAAGTGGCTGTGTGGCTTGCAGTGCCCGACCAGAGGGAGGGAGGTTGTCTGGCTGCTGAGGCGCAGCCGGTGTCAGCCCTTCGGGGAACTGCCCGTGGATGCTTCGGGATTGGGGGCTGCCAACTCAGAACCCCCGTTCCCTGTGGCTGCAGCCAGCCAGGGGGCTCCAGGGTCGGGCGCGCCCGCGGGCCTGGGGGGCTTCTTGCCTGTGTGCAGGGCTTCTACGCACAAGGTGGCACCACATCCCGGCCCAAGGGTGGTGGCAGGAACTCAGGAGGCACTCGGGGACTCAGCAGGGCCCGCCCCTGGGGCAAGGGGTCTGGCAGGCTCCGGGGCAAATGGACTACGGAAGCCGAGAGGGGCCCGTCCACGCCAAAACCCAAAACGCGCTGCGGCCTCCAGGGACACAGGGGACACAAGTGGCTGTGTGGCTTGCAGTGCCCGACCAGAGGGAGGGAGGTTGTCTGGCTGCTGAGGCGCAGCCGGTGTCAGCCCTTCGGGGAACTGCCCGTGGATGCTTCGGGAATGGGGGCTGCCAACTCAGAACCCCCGTTCCCTGTGGCTGCAGCCAGCCAGGGGGCTCCAGGGTCGGGCGCGCCCGCGGGCCTGGGGGGCTTCTTGCCTGTGTGCAGGGCTTCTACGCACAAGGTGGCACCACATCCCGGCCCAAGGGTGGTGGCAGGAACTCAGGAGGCACTCAGGGACTCAGCAGGGCCCGCCCCTGGGGCAAGGGGTCTGGCAGGCTCCGGGGCAAATGGACTACGGAAGCCGAGAGGGGCCCGTCCGCGCCAAAACCCAAAACGCGCTGCGGCCTCCAGGGACACAGGGGACACAAGTGGCTGTGTGGCTTGCAGTGCCCGACCAGAGGGAGGGAGGTTGTCTGGCTGCTGAGGCGCAGCCAGTGTCAGCCCTTCGGGGAACTGCCCGTGGATGCTTCGGGAATGGGGGCTGCCAACTCAGAAACCCCGTTCCCTGTGGCTGCAGCCAGCCAGGGGGCTCCAGGGTCGGGCGCGCCCGCGGGCCTGGGGGGCTTCTTGCCTGTGTGCAGGGCTTCTACGCACAAGGTGGCACCACATCCCGGCCCAAGGGTGGTGGCAGGAACTCAGGAGGCACTCAGGGACTCAGCAGGGCCCGCCCCTGGGGCAAGGGGTCTGGCAGGCTCCGGGGCAAATGGACTACGGAAGCCGAGAGGGGCCCGTCCGCGCCAAAACCCAAAACGCGCTGCGGCCTCCAGGGACACATGGGACACAAGTGGCTGTGTGGCTTGCAGTGCCCGACCAGAGGGAGGGAGGTTGTCTGGCTGCTGAGGCGCAGCCGGTGTCAGCCCTTCGGGGAACTGCCCGTGGATGCTTCGGGAATGGGGGCTGCCAACTCAGAACCCCCGTTCCCTGTGGCTGCAGCCAGCCAGGGGGCTCCAGGGTCGGGCGCGCCCGCGGGCCTGGGGGCCTTCTTGCCTGTGTGCAGGGCTTCTACGCACAAGGTGGCACCTCATCCCGGCCCAAGGGTGGTGGCAGGAACTCAGGAGGCGCTCGGGGACTCAGCAGGGCCCGCCTCTGGGGCCAGGGGTCTGGCAGGCTCCAGGGCAAATGGACTACGGAAGCCGAGAGGGGCCCGTCCACGCCAAAACCCAAAACGCGCTGCGGCCTCCAGGGACACAGGGGACACAAGTGGCTGTGTGGCTTGCAGTGCCCGACCAGAGGGAGGGAGGTTGTCTGGCTGCTGAGGCGCAGCCGGTGTCAGCCCTTCGGGGAACTGCCCGTGGATGCTTCGGGAATGGGGGCTGCCAACTCAGAACCCCCGTTCCCTGTGGCTGCAGCCAGCCAGGGGGCTCCAGGGTCGGGCGCGCCCGCGGGCCTAGGGGCTTCTTGCCTGTGTGCAGGGCTTCTACGCACAAGGTGGCACCACATCCCGGCCCAAGGGTGGTGGCAGGAACTCAGGAGGCGCTCGGGGACTCAGCAGCGCCCGCCCCTGGGGCAAGGGGTCTGGCAGGCTCCGGGGCAAATGGACTACGGAAGCCGAGAGGGGCCCGTCCGCGCCAAAACCCAAAACGCGCTGCGGCCTCCAGGGACACAGGGGACACAAGTGGCTGTGTGGCTTGCAGTGCCCGACCAGAGGGAGGGAGGTTGTCTGGCTGCTGAGGCGCAGCCGGTGTCAGCCCTTCGGGGAACTGCCCGTGGATGCTTCGGGAATGGGGGCTGCCAACTCAGAACCCCCGTTCCCTGTGGCTGCAGCCAGCCAGGGGGCTCCAGGGTCGGGCGCGCCCGCGGGCCTGGGGGCCTTCTTGCCTGTGTGCAGGGCTTCTACGCACAAGGTGGCACCACATCCCGGCCCAAGGGTGGTGGCAGGAACTCAGGAGGCACTCGGGGACTCAGCAGGGCCCGCCCCTGGGGCAAGGGGTCTGGCAGGCTCCGGGGCAAATGGACTACGGAAGCCGAGAGGGGCCCGTCCGCGCCAAAACCCAAAACGCGCTGCGGCCTCCAGGGACACATGGGACACAAGTGGCTGTGTGGCTTGCAGTGCCCGACCAGAGGGAGGGAGGTTGTCTGGCTGCTGAGGCGCAGCCGGTGTCAGCCCTTCGGGGAACTGCCCGTGGATGCTTCGGGATTGGGGGCTGCCAACTCAGAACCCCCGTTCCCTGTGGCTGCAGCCAGCCAGGGGGCTCCAGGGTCGGGCGCGCCCGCGGGCCTGGGGGGCTTCTTGCCTGTGTGCAGGGCTTCTACGCACAAGGTGGCACCACATCCCGGCCCAAGGGTGGTGGCAGGAACTCAGGAGGCACTCAGGGACTCAGCAGGGCCCGCCCCTGGGGCAAGGGGTCTGGCAGGCTCCGGGGCAAATGGACTACGGAAGCCGAGAGGGGCCCGTCCGCGCCAAAACCCAAAACGCGCTGCGGCCTCCAGGGACACAGGGGACACAAGTGGCTGTGTGGCTTGCAGTGCCCGACCAGAGGGAGGGAGGTTGGCTGGCTGCTGAGGCGCAGCCGGTGTCAGCCCTTCGGGGAACTGCCCGTGGATGCTTCGGGAATGGGGGCTGCCAACTCAGAACCCCCGTTCCCTGTGGCTGCAGCCAGCCAGGGGGCTCCAGGGTCGGGCGCGCCCGCGGGCCTGGGGGGCTTCTTGCCTGTGTGCAGGGCTTCTACGCACAAGGTGGCACCACATCCCGGCCCAAGGGTGGTGGCAGGAACTCAGGAGGCACTCGGGGACTCAGCAGGGCCCGCCCCTGGGGCAAGGGGTCTGGCAGGCTCCGGGGCAAATGGACTACGGAAGCCGAGAGGGGCCCGTCCGCGCCAAAACCCAAAACGCGCTGCGGCCTCCAGGGACACATGGGACACAAGTGGCTGTGTGGCTTGCAGTGCCCGACCAGAGGGAGGGAGGTTGTCTGGCTGCTGAGGCGCAGCCGGTGTCAGCCCTTCGGGGAACTGCCCGTGGATGCTTCGGGAATGGGGGCTGCCAACTCAGAACCCCCGTTCCCTGTGGCTGCAGCCAGCCAGGGGGCTCCAGGGTCGGGCGCGCCCGCGGGCCTGGGGGCCTTCTTGCCTGTGTGCAGGGCTTCTACGCACAAGGTGGCACCTCATCCCGGCCCAAGGGTGGTGGCAGGAACTCAGGAGGCGCTCGGGGACTCAGCAGGGCCCGCCTCTGGGGCCAGGGGTCTGGCAGGCTCCAGGGCAAATGGACTACGGAAGCCGAGAGGGGCCCGTCCACGCCAAAACCCAAAACGCGCTGCGGCCTCCAGGGACACAGGGGACACAAGTGGCTGTGTGGCTTGCAGTGCCCGACCAGAGGGAGGGAGGTTGTCTGGCTGCTGAGGCGCAGCCGGTGTCAGCCCTTCGGGGAACTGCCCGTGGATGCTTCGGGAATGGGGGCTGCCAACTCAGAACCCCCGTTCCCTGTGGCTGCAGCCAGCCAGGGGGCTCCAGGGTCGGGCGCGCCCGCGGGCCTAGGGGCTTCTTGCCTGTGTGCAGGGCTTCTACGCACAAGGTGGCACCACATCCCGGCCCAAGGGTGGTGGCAGGAACTCAGGAGGCGCTCGGGGACTCAGCAGCGCCCGCCCCTGGGGCAAGGGGTCTGGCAGGCTCCGGGGCAAATGGACTACGGAAGCCGAGAGGGGCCCGTCCGCGCCAAAACCCAAAACGCGCTGCGGCCTCCAGGGACACAGGGGACACAAGTGGCTGTGTGGCTTGCAGTGCCCGACCAGAGGGAGGGAGGTTGTCTGGCTGCTGAGGCGCAGCCGGTGTCAGCCCTTCGGGGAACTGCCCGTGGATGCTTCGGGAATGGGGGCTGCCAACTCAGAACCCCCGTTCCCTGTGGCTGCAGCCAGCCAGGGGGCTCCAGGGTCGGGCGCGCCCGCGGGCCTGGGGGGCTTCTTGCCTGTGTGCAGGGCTTCTACGCACAAGGTGGCACCACATCCCGGCCCAAGGGTGGTGGCAGGAACTCAGGAGGCACTCGGGGACTCAGCAGGGCCCGCCCCTGGGGCAAGGGGTCTGGCAGGCTCCGGGGCAAATGGACTACGGAAGCCGAGAGGGGCCCGTCCGCGCCAAAACCCAAAACGCGCTGCGGCCTCCAGGGACACAGGGGACACAAGTGGCTGTGTGGCTTGCAGTGCCCGACCAGAGGGAGGGAGGTTGTCTGGCTGCTGAGGCGCAGCCGGTGTCAGCCCTTCGGGGAACTGCCCGTGGATGCTTCGGGATTGGGGGCTGCCAACTCAGAACCCCCGTTCCCTGTGGCTGCAGCCAGCCAGGGGGCTCCAGGGTCGGGCGCGCCCGCGGGCCTGGGGGGCTTCTTGCCTGTGTGCAGGGCTTCTACGCACAAGGTGGCACCACATCCCGGCCCAAGGGTGGTGGCAGGAACTCAGGAGGCACTCGGGGACTCAGCAGGGCCCGCCCCTGGGGCAAGGGGTCTGGCAGGCTCCGGGGCAAATGGACTACGGAAGCCGAGAGGGGCCCGTCCACGCCAAAACCCAAAACGCGCTGCGGCCTCCAGGGACACAGGGGACACAAGTGGCTGTGTGGCTTGCAGTGCCCGACCAGAGGGAGGGAGGTTGTCTGGCTGCTGAGGCGCAGCCGGTGTCAGCCCTTCGGGGAACTGCCCGTGGATGCTTCGGGAATGGGGGCTGCCAACTCAGAACCCCCGTTCCCTGTGGCTGCAGCCAGCCAGGGGGCTCCAGGGTCGGGCGCGCCCGCGGGCCTGGGGGGCTTCTTGCCTGTGTGCAGGGCTTCTACGCACAAGGTGGCACCACATCCCGGCCCAAGGGTGGTGGCAGGAACTCAGGAGGCACTCAGGGACTCAGCAGGGCCCGCCCCTGGGGCAAGGGGTCTGGCAGGCTCCGGGGCAAATGGACTACGGAAGCCGAGAGGGGCCCGTCCGCGCCAAAACCCAAAACGCGCTGCGGCCTCCAGGGACACAGGGGACACAAGTGGCTGTGTGGCTTGCAGTGCCCGACCAGAGGGAGGGAGGTTGTCTGGCTGCTGAGGCGCAGCCAGTGTCAGCCCTTCGGGGAACTGCCCGTGGATGCTTCGGGAATGGGGGCTGCCAACTCAGAAACCCCGTTCCCTGTGGCTGCAGCCAGCCAGGGGGCTCCAGGGTCGGGCGCGCCCGCGGGCCTGGGGGGCTTCTTGCCTGTGTGCAGGGCTTCTACGCACAAGGTGGCACCACATCCCGGCCCAAGGGTGGTGGCAGGAACTCAGGAGGCACTCAGGGACTCAGCAGGGCCCGCCCCTGGGGCAAGGGGTCTGGCAGGCTCCGGGGCAAATGGACTACGGAAGCCGAGAGGGGCCCGTCCGCGCCAAAACCCAAAACGCGCTGCGGCCTCCAGGGACACATGGGACACAAGTGGCTGTGTGGCTTGCAGTGCCCGACCAGAGGGAGGGAGGTTGTCTGGCTGCTGAGGCGCAGCCGGTGTCAGCCCTTCGGGGAACTGCCCGTGGATGCTTCGGGAATGGGGGCTGCCAACTCAGAACCCCCGTTCCCTGTGGCTGCAGCCAGCCAGGGGGCTCCAGGGTCGGGCGCGCCCGCGGGCCTGGGGGCCTTCTTGCCTGTGTGCAGGGCTTCTACGCACAAGGTGGCACCTCATCCCGGCCCAAGGGTGGTGGCAGGAACTCAGGAGGCGCTCGGGGACTCAGCAGGGCCCGCCTCTGGGGCCAGGGGTCTGGCAGGCTCCAGGGCAAATGGACTACGGAAGCCGAGAGGGGCCCGTCCACGCCAAAACCCAAAACGCGCTGCGGCCTCCAGGGACACAGGGGACACAAGTGGCTGTGTGGCTTGCAGTGCCCGACCAGAGGGAGGGAGGTTGTCTGGCTGCTGAGGCGCAGCCGGTGTCAGCCCTTCGGGGAACTGCCCGTGGATGCTTCGGGAATGGGGGCTGCCAACTCAGAACCCCCGTTCCCTGTGGCTGCAGCCAGCCAGGGGGCTCCAGGGTCGGGCGCGCCCGCGGGCCTAGGGGCTTCTTGCCTGTGTGCAGGGCTTCTACGCACAAGGTGGCACCACATCCCGGCCCAAGGGTGGTGGCAGGAACTCAGGAGGCGCTCGGGGACTCAGCAGCGCCCGCCCCTGGGGCAAGGGGTCTGGCAGGCTCCGGGGCAAATGGACTACGGAAGCCGAGAGGGGCCCGTCCGCGCCAAAACCCAAAACGCGCTGCGGCCTCCAGGGACACAGGGGACACAAGTGGCTGTGTGGCTTGCAGTGCCCGACCAGAGGGAGGGAGGTTGTCTGGCTGCTGAGGCGCAGCCGGTGTCAGCCCTTCGGGGAACTGCCCGTGGATGCTTCGGGAATGGGGGCTGCCAACTCAGAACCCCCGTTCCCTGTGGCTGCAGCCAGCCAGGGGGCTCCAGGGTCGGGCGCGCCCGCGGGCCTGGGGGCCTTCTTGCCTGTGTGCAGGGCTTCTACGCACAAGGTGGCACCACATCCCGGCCCAAGGGTGGTGGCAGGAACTCAGGAGGCACTCGGGGACTCAGCAGGGCCCGCCCCTGGGGCAAGGGGTCTGGCAGGCTCCGGGGCAAATGGACTACGGAAGCCGAGAGGGGCCCGTCCGCGCCAAAACCCAAAACGCGCTGCGGCCTCCAGGGACACAGGGGACACAAGTGGCTGTGTGGCTTGCAGTGCCCGACCAGAGGGAGGGAGGTTGTCTGGCTGCTGAGGCGCAGCCGGTGTCAGCCCTTCGGGGAACTGCCCGTGGATGCTTCGGGATTGGGGGCTGCCAACTCAGAACCCCCGTTCCCTGTGGCTGCAGCCAGCCAGGGGGCTCCAGGGTCGGGCGCGCCCGCGGGCCTGGGGGGCTTCTTGCCTGTGTGCAGGGCTTCTACGCACAAGGTGGCACCACATCCCGGCCCAAGGGTGGTGGCAGGAACTCAGGAGGCACTCAGGGACTCAGCAGGGCCCGCCCCTGGGGCAAGGGGTCTGGCAGGCTCCGGGGCAAATGGACTACGGAAGCCGAGAGGGGCCCGTCCGCGCCAAAACCCAAAACGCGCTGCGGCCTCCAGGGACACAGGGGACACAAGTGGCTGTGTGGCTTGCAGTGCCCGACCAGAGGGAGGGAGGTTGGCTGGCTGCTGAGGCGCAGCCGGTGTCAGCCCTTCGGGGAACTGCCCGTGGATGCTTCGGGAATGGGGGCTGCCAACTCAGAACCCCCGTTCCCTGTGGCTGCAGCCAGCCAGGGGGCTCCAGGGTCGGGCGCGCCCGCGGGCCTGGGGGGCTTCTTGCCTGTGTGCAGGGCTTCTACGCACAAGGTGGCACCACATCCCGGCCCAAGGGTGGTGGCAGGAACTCAGGAGGCACTCGGGGACTCAGCAGGGCCCGCCCCTGGGGCAAGGGGTCTGGCAGGCTCCGGGGCAAATGGACTACGGAAGCCGAGAGGGGCCTGTCCGCGCCAAAACCCAAAACGCGCTGCGGCCTCCAGGGACACAGGGGACACAAGTGGCTGTGTGGCTTGCAGTGCCCGACCAGAGGGAGGGAGGTTGTCTGGCTGCTGAGGCGCAGCCGGTGTCAGCCCTTCGGGGAACTGCCCGTGGATGCTTCGGGAATGGGGGCTGCCAACTCAGAACCCCCGTTCCCTGTGGCTGCAGCCAGCCAGGGGGCTCCAGGGTCGGGCGCGCCCGCGGGCCTGGGGGGCTTCTTGCCTGTGTGCAGGGCTTCTACGCACAAGGTGGCACCACATCCCGGCCCAAGGGTGGTGGCAGGAACTCAGGAGGCACTCGGGGACTCAGCAGGGCCCGCCCCTGGGGCAAGGGGTCTGGCAGGCTCCGGGGCAAATGGACTACGGAAGCCGAGAGGGGCCCGTCCGCGCCAAAACCCAAAACGCGCTGCGGCCTCCAGGGACACAGGGGACACAAGTGGCTGTGTGGCTTGCAGTGCCCGACCGGAGGGAGGGAGGTTGTCTGGCTGCTGAGGCGCAGCCGATGTCAGCCCTTCGGGGAACTGCCCGTGGATGCTTCGGGATTGGGGGCTGCCAACTCAGAACCCCCGTTCCCTGTGGCTGCAGCCAGCCAGGGGGCTCCAGGGTCGGGCGCGCCCGCGGGCCTGGGGGGCTTCTTGCCTGTGTGCAGGGCTTCTACGCACAAGGTGGCACCACATCCCGGCCCAAGGGTGGTGGCAGGAACTCAGGAGGCACTCGGGGACTCAGCAGGGCCCGCCCCTGGGGCAAGGGGTCTGGCAGGCTCCGGGGCAAATGGACTACGGAAGCCGAGAGGGGCCCGTCCGCGCCAAAACCCAAAACGCGCTGCGGCCTCCAGGGACACAGGGGACACAAGTGGCTGTGTGGCTTGCAGTGCCCGACCAGAGGGAGGGAGGTTGTCTGGCTGCTGAGGCGCAGCCGGTGTCAGCCCTTTGGGGAACTGCCCGTGGATGCTTCGGGAATGGGGGCTGCCAACTCAGAACCCCCGTTCCCTGTGGCTGCAGCCAGCCAGGGGGCTCCAGGGTCGGGCGCGCCCGCGGGCCTGGGGGGCTTCTTGCCTGTGTGCAGGGCTTCTACGCACAAGGTGGCACCACATCCCGGCCCAAGGGTGGTGGCAGGAACTCAGGAGGCACTCGGGGACTCAGCAGGGCCCGCCCCTGGGGCAAGGGGTCTGGCAGGCTCCGGGGCAAATGGACTACGGAAGCCGAGAGGGGCCTGTCCGCGCCAAAACCCAAAACGCGCTGCGGCCTCCAGGGACACAGGGGACACAAGTGGCTGTGTGGCTTGCAGTGCCCGACCAGAGGGAGGGAGGTTGTCTGGCTGCTGAGGCGCAGCCGGTGTCAGCCCTTCGGGGAACTGCCCGTGGATGCTTCGGGAATGGG
This sequence comes from Lepus europaeus, assembly GCF_033115175.1. Taxonomy (NCBI): domain Eukaryota; kingdom Metazoa; phylum Chordata; class Mammalia; order Lagomorpha; family Leporidae; genus Lepus; species Lepus europaeus. The sequence goes on along the minus strand of NW_026909231.1, from coordinate 8,849 downwards.
GGCTGCCAACTCAGAACCCCCGTTCCCTGTGGCTGCAGCCAGCCAGGGGGCTCCAGGGTCGGGCGCGCCCGCGGGCCTGGGGGGCTTCTTGCCTGTGTGCAGGGCTTCTACGCACAAGGTGGCACCACATCCCGGCCCAAGGGTGGTGGCAGGAACTCAGGAGGCACTCGGGGACTCAGCAGGGCCCGCCCCTGGGGCAAGGGGTCTGGCAGGCTCCGGGGCAAATGGACTACGGAAGCCGAGAGGGGCCCGTCCGCGCCAAAACCCAAAACGCGCTGCGGCCTCCAGGGACACAGGGGACACAAGTGGCTGTGTGGCTTGCAGTGCCCGACCGGAGGGAGGGAGGTTGTCTGGCTGCTGAGGCGCAGCCGATGTCAGCCCTTCGGGGAACTGCCCGTGGATGCTTCGGGATTGGGGGCTGCCAACTCAGAACCCCCGTTCCCTGTGGCTGCAGCCAGCCAGGGGGCTCCAGGGTCGGGCGCGCCCGCGGGCCTGGGGGGCTTCTTGCCTGTGTGCAGGGCTTCTACGCACAAGGTGGCACCACATCCCGGCCCAAGGGTGGTGGCAGGAACTCAGGAGGCACTCGGGGACTCAGCAGGGCCCGCCCCTGGGGCAAGGGGTCTGGCAGGCTCCGGGGCAAATGGACTACGGAAGCCGAGAGGGGCCCGTCCACGCCAAAACCCAAAACGCGCTGCGGCCTCCAGGGACACAGGGGACACAAGTGGCTGTGTGGCTTGCAGTGCCCGACCAGAGGGAGGGAGGTTGTCTGGCTGCTGAGGCGCAGCCGGTGTCAGCCCTTCGGGGAACTGCCCGTGGATGCTTCGGGAATGGGGACTGCCAACTCAGAACCCCCGTTCCCTGTGGCTGCAGCCAGCCAGGGGGCTCCAGGGTCGGGCGCGCCCGCGGGCCTGGGGGCTTCTTGCCTGTGTGCAGGGCTTCTACGCACAAGGTGGCACCACATCCCGGCCCAAGGGTGGTGGCAGGAACTCAGGAGGCACTCGGGGACTCAGCAGGGCCCGCCCCTGGGGCAAGGGGTCTGGCAGGCTCCGGGGCAAATGGACTACGGAAGCCGAGAGGGGCCCGTCCGCGCCAAAACCCAAAACGCGCTGCGGCCTCCAGGGACACAGGGGACACAAGTGGCTGTGTGGCTTGCAGTGCCCGACCAGAGGGAGGGAGGTTGGCTGGCTGCTGAGGCGCAGCCGGTGTCAGCCCTTCGGGGAACTGCCCGTGGATGCTTCGGGAATGGGGGCTGCCAACTCAGAACCCCCGTTCCCTGTGGCTGCAGCCAGCCAGGGGGCTCCAGGGTCGGGCGCGCCCGCGGGCCTGGGGGGCTTCTTGCCTGTGTGCAGGGCTTCTACGCACAAGGTGGCACCACATCCCGGCCCAAGGGTGGTGGCAGGAACTCAGGAGGCACTCGGGGACTCAGCAGGGCCCGCCCCTGGGGCAAGGGGTCTGGCAGGCTCCGGGGCAAATGGACTACGGAAGCCGAGAGGGGCCCGTCCGCGCCAAAACCCAAAACGCGCTGCGGCCTCCAGGGACACAGGGGACACAAGTGGCTGTGTGGCTTGCAGTGCCCGACCAGAGGGAGGGAGGTTGTCTGGCTGCTGAGGCGCAGCCGGTGTCAGCCCTTTGGGGAACTGCCCGTGGATGCTTCGGGAATGGGGGCTGCCAACTCAGAACCCCCGTTCCCTGTGGCTGCAGCCAGCCAGGGGGCTCCAGGGTCGGGCGCGCCCGCGGGCCTGGGGGGCTTCTTGCCTGTGTGCAGGGCTTCTACGCACAAGGTGGCACCACATCCCGGCCCAAGGGTGGTGGCAGGAACTCAGGAGGCACTCGGGGACTCAGCAGGGCCCGCCCCTGGGGCAAGGGGTCTGGCAGGCTCCGGGGCAAATGGACTACGGAAGCCGAGAGGGGCCCGTCCGCGCCAAAACCCAAAACGCGCTGCGGCCTCCAGGGACACAGGGGACACAAGTGGCTGTGTGGCTTGCAGTGCCCGACCAGAGGGAGGGAGGTTGTCTGGCTGCTGAGGCGCAGCCGGTGTCAGCCCTTCGGGGAACTGCCCGTGGATGCTTCGGGATTGGGGGCTGCCAACTCAGAACCCCCGTTCCCTGTGGCTGCAGCCAGCCAGGGGGCTCCAGGGTCGGGCGCGCCCGCGGGCCTGGGGGGCTTCTTGCCTGTGTGCAGGGCTTCTACGCACAAGGTGGCACCACATCCCGGCCCAAGGGTGGTGGCAGGAACTCAGGAGGCACTCAGGGACTCAGCAGGGCCCGCCCCTGGGGCAAGGGGTCTGGCAGGCTCCGGGGCAAATGGACTACGGAAGCCGAGAGGGGCCCGTCCGCGCCAAAACCCAAAACGCGCTGCGGCCTCCAGGGACACAGGGGACACAAGTGGCTGTGTGGCTTGCAGTGCCCGACCAGAGGGAGGGAGGTTGTCTGGCTGCTGAGGCGCAGCCGGTGTCAGCCCTTCGGGGAACTGCCCGTGGATGCTTCGGGAATGGGGGCTGCCAACTCAGAACCCCCGTTCCCTGTGGCTGCAGCCAGCCAGGGGGCTCCAGGGTCGGGCGCGCCCGCGGGCCTGGGGGGCTTCTTGCCTGTGTGCAGGGCTTCTACGCACAAGGTGGCATCACATCCCGGCCCAAGGGTGCTGGCAGGAACTCAGGAGGCACTCAGGGACTCAGCAGGGCCCGCCCCTGGGGCAAGGGGTCTGGCAGGCTCCGGGGCAAATGGACTACGGAAGCCGAGAGGGGCCCGTCCGCGCCAAAACCCAAAACGCGCTGCGGCCTCCAGGGACACAGGGGACACAAGTGGCTGTGTGGCTTGCAGTGCCCGACCAGAGGGAGGGAGGTTGTCTGGCTGCTGAGGCGCAGCCGGTGTCAGCCCTTCGGGGAACTGCCCGTGGATGCTTCGGGAATGGGGGCTGCCAACTCAGAACCCCCGTTCCCTGTGGCTGCAGCCAGCCAGGGGGCTCCAGGGTCGGGCGCGCCCGCGGGCCTGGGGGGCTTCTTGCCTGTGTGCAGGGCTTCTACGCACAAGGTGGCACCACATCCCGGCCCAAGGGTGGTGGCAGGAACTCAGGAGGCACTCGGGGACTCAGCAGGGCCCGCCCCTGGGGCAAGGGGTCTGGCAGGCTCCGGGGCAAATGGACTACGGAAGCCGAGAGGGGCCCGTCCGCGCCAAAACCCAAAACGCGCTGCGGCCTCCAGGGACACAGGGGACACAAGTGGCTGTGTGGCTTGCAGTGCCCGACCAGAGGGAGGGAGGTTGTCTGGCTGCTGAGGCGCAGCCGGTGTCAGCCCTTCGGGGAACTGCCCGTGGATGCTTCGGGATTGGGGGCTGCCAACTCAGAACCCCCGTTCCCTGTGGCTGCAGCCAGCCAGCGGGCTCCAGGGTCGGGCGCGCCCGCGGGCCTGGGGGGCTTCTTGCCTGTGTGCAGGGCTTCTACGCACAAGGTGGCACCACATCCCGGCCCAAGGGTGGTGGCAGGAACTCAGGAGGCACTCAGGGACTCAGCAGGGCCCGCCCCTGGGGCAAGGGGTCTGGCAGGCTCCGGGGCAAATGGACTACGGAAGCCGAGAGGGGCCCGTCCACGCCAAAACCCAAAACGCGCTGCGGCCTCCAGGGACACAGGGGACACAAGTGGCTGTGTGGCTTGCAGTGCCCGACCAGAGGGAGGGAGGTTGTCTGGCTGCTGAGGCGCAGCCGGTGTCAGCCCTTCGGGGAACTGCCCGTGGATGCTTCGGGAATGGGGACTGCCAACTCAGAACCCCCGTTCCCTGTGGCTGCAGCCAGCCAGGGGGCTCCAGGGTCGGGCGCGCCCGCGGGCCTAGGGGCTTCTTGCCTGTGTGCAGGGCTTCTACGCACAAGGTGGCACCACATCCCGGCCCAAGGGTGGTGGCAGGAACTCAGGAGGCACTCGGGGACTCAGCAGGGCCCGCCCCTGGGGCAAGGGGTCTGGCAGGCTCCGGGGCAAATGGACTACGGAAGCCGAGAGGGGCCCGTCCGCGCCAAAACCCAAAACGCGCTGCGGCCTCCAGGGACACAGGGGACACAAGTGGCTGTGTGGCTTGCAGTGCCCGACCAGAGGGAGGGAGGTTGGCTGGCTGCTGAGGCGCAGCCGGTGTCAGCCCTTCGGGGAACTGCCCGTGGATGCTTCGGGAATGGGGGCTGCCAACTCAGAACCCCCGTTCCCTGTGGCTGCAGCCAGCCAGGGGGCTCCAGGGTCGGGCGCGCCCGCGGGCCTGGGGGGCTTCTTGCCTGTGTGCAGGGCTTCTACGCACAAGGTGGCACCACATCCCGGCCCAAGGGTGGTGGCAGGAACTCAGGAGGCACTCGGGGACTCAGCAGGGCCCGCCCCTGGGGCAAGGGGTCTGGCAGGCTCCGGGGCAAATGGACTACGGAAGCCGAGAGGGGCCCGTCCGCGCCAAAACCCAAAACGCGCTGCGGCCTCCAGGGACACAGGGGACACAAGTGGCTGTGTGGCTTGCAGTGCCCGACCAGAGGGAGGGAGGTTGTCTGGCTGCTGAGGCGCAGCCGGTGTCAGCCCTTCGGGGAACTGCCCGTGGATGCTTCGGGAATGGGGGCTGCCAACTCAGAACCCCCGTTCCCTGTGGCTGCAACCAGCCAGGGGGCTCCAGGGTCGGGCGCGCCCGCGGGCCTGGGGGGCTTCTTGCCTGTGTGCAGGGCTTCTACGCACAAGGTGGCACCACATCCCGGCCCAAGGGTGGTGGCAGGAACTCAGGAGGCACTCGGGGACTCAGCAGGGCCCGCCCCTGGGGCAAGGGGTCTGGCAGGCTCCGGGGCAAATGGACTACGGAAGCCGAGAGGGGCCCGTCCGCGCCAAAACCCAAAACGCGCTGCGGCCTCCAGGGACACAGGGGACACAAGTGGCTGTGTGGCTTGCAGTGCCCGACCAGAGGGAGGGAGGTTGTCTGGCTGCTGAGGCGCAGCCGGTGTCAGCCCTTCGGGGAACTGCCCGTGGATGCTTCGGGATTGGGGGCTGCCAACTCAGAACCCCCGTTCCCTGTGGCTGCAGCCAGCCAGGGGGCTCCAGGGTCGGGCGCGCCCGCGGGCCTGGGGGGCTTCTTGCCTGTGTGCAGGGCTTCTACGCACAAGGTGGCACCACATCCCGGCCCAAGGGTGGTGGCAGGAACTCAGGAGGCACTCAGGGACTCAGCAGGGCCCGCCCCTGGGGCAAGGGGTCTGGCAGGCTCCGGGGCAAATGGACTACGGAAGCCGAGAGGGGCCCGTCCGCGCCAAAACCCAAAACGCGCTGCGGCCTCCAGGGACACAGGGGACACAAGTGGCTGTGTGGCTTGCAGTGCCCGACCAGAGGGAGGGAGGTTGTCTGGCTGCTGAGGCGCAGCCGGTGTCAGCCCTTCGGGGAACTGCCCGTGGATGCTTCGGGAATGGGGGCTGCCAACTCAGAACCCCCGTTCCCTGTGGCTGCAGCCAGCCAGGGGGCTCCAGGGTCGGGCGCGCCCGCGGGCCTGGGGGGCTTCTTGCCTGTGTGCAGGGCTTCTACGCACAAGGTGGCATCACATCCCGGCCCAAGGGTGGTGGCAGGAACTCAGGAGGCACTCAGGGACTCAGCAGGGCCCGCCCCTGGGGCAAGGGGTCTGGCAGGCTCCGGGGCAAATGGACTACGGAAGCCGAGAGGGGCCCGTCCGCGCCAAAACCCAAAACGCGCTGCGGCCTCCAGGGACACAGGGGACACAAGTGGCTGTGTGGCTTGCAGTGCCCGACCAGAGGGAGGGAGGTTGTCTGGCTGCTGAGGCGCAGCCGGTGTCAGCCCTTCGGGGAACTGCCCGTAGATGCTTCGGGAATGGGGGCTGCCAACTCAGAACCCCCGTTCCCTGTGGCTGCAGCCAGCCAGGGGGCTCCAGGGTCGGGCGCGCCCGCGGGCCTGGGGGGCTTCTTGCCTGTGTGCAGGGCTTCTACGCACAAGGTGGCACCTCATCCCGGCCCAAGGGTGGTGGCAGGAACTCAGGAGGCGCTCGGGGACTCAGCAGGGCCCGCCTCTGGGGCCAGGGGTCTGGCAGGCTCCGGGGCAAATGGACTACGGAAGCCGAGAGGGGCCCGTCCGCGCCAAAACCCAAAACGCGCTGCGGCCTCCAGGGACACAGGGGACACAAGTGGCTGTGTGGCTTGCAGTGCCCGACCAGAGGGAGGGAGGTTGTCTGGCTGCTGAGGCGCAGCCGGTGTCAGCCCTTCGGGGAACTGCCCGTGGATGCTTCGGGAATGGGGGCTGCCAACTCAGAACCCCCGTTCCCTGTGGCTGCAGCCAGCCAGGGGGCTCCAGGGTCGGGCGCGCCCGCGGGCCTGGGGGGCTTCTTGCCTGTGTGCAGGGCTTCTACGCACAAGGTGGCACCACATCCCGGCCCAAGGGTGGTGGCAGGAACTCAGGAGGCACTCAGGGACTCAGCAGGGCCCGCCCCTGGGGCAAGGGGTCTGGCAGGCTCCAGGGCAAATGGACTACGGAAGCCGAGAGGGGCCCGTCCGCGCCAAAACCCAAAACGCGCTGCGGCCTCCAGGGACACAGGGGACACAAGTGGCTGTGTGGCTTGCAGTGCCCGACCAGAGGGAGGGAGGTTGTCTGGCTGCTGAGGCGCAGCCGGTGTCAGCCCTTCGGGGAACTGCCCGTGGATGCTTCGGGAATGGGGGCTGCCAACTCAGAACCCCCGTTCCCTGTGGCTGCAGCCAGCCAGGGGGCTCCAGGGTCGGGCGCGCCCGCGGGCCTGGGGGGCTTCTTGCCTGTGTGCAGGGCTTCTACGCACAAGGTGGCACCTCATCCCGGCCCAAGGGTGGTGGCAGGAACTCAGGAGGCGCTCGGGGACTCAGCAGGGCCCGCCTCTGGGGCCAGGGGTCTGGCAGGCTCCGGGGCAAATGGACTACGGAAGCCGAGAGGGGCCCGTCCGCGCCAAAACCCAAAACGCGCTGCGGCCTCCAGGGACACAGGGGACACAAGTGGCTGTGTGGCTTGCAGTGCCCGACCAGAGGGAGGGAGGTTGTCTGGCTGCTGAGGCGCAGCCGGTGTCAGCCCTTCGGGGAACTGCCCGTGGATGCTTCGGGAATGGGGGCTGCCAACTCAGAACCCCCGTTCCCTGTGGCTGCAGCCAGCCAGGGGGCTCCAGGGTCGGGCGCGCCCGCGGGCCTGGGGGGCTTCTTGCCTGTGTGCAGGGCTTCTACGCACAAGGTGGCACCACATCCCGGCCCAAGGGTGGTGGCAGGAACTCAGGAGTCACTCAGGGACTCAGCAGGGCCCGCCCCTGGGGCAAGGGGTCTGGCAGGCTCCGGGGCAAATGGACTACGGAAGCCGAGAGGGGCCCGTCCGCGCCAAAACCCAAAACGCGCTGCGGCCTCCAGGGACACAGGGGACACAAGTGGCTGTGTGGCTTGCAGTGCCCGACCAGAGGGAGGGAGGTTGTCTGGCTGCTGAGGCGCAGCCGGTGTCAGCCCTTCGGGGAACTGCCCGTGGATGCTTCGGGAATGGGGGCTGCCAACTCAGAACCCCCGTTCCCTGTGGCTGCAGCCAGCCAGGGGGCTCCAGGGTCGGGCGCGCCCGCGGGCCTGGGGGGCTTCTTGCCTGTGTGCAGGGCTTCTACGCACAAGGTGGCACCACATCCCGGCCCAAGGGTGGTGGCAGGAACTCAGGAGGCACTCAGGGACTCAGCAGGGCCCGCCCCTGGGGCAAGGGGTCTGGTAGGCTCCGGGGCAAATGGACTACGGAAGCCGAGAGGGGCCCATCCGCGCCAAAACCCAAAACGCGCTGCGGCCTCCAGGGACAAAGGGGACACAAGTGGCTGTGTGGCTTGCAGTGCCCGACCAGAGGGAGGGAGGTTGTCTGGCTGCTGAGGCGCAGCCGGTGTCAGCCCTTCGGGGAACTGCCCGTGGATGCTTCGGGAATGGGGGCTGCCAACTCAGAACCCCCGTTCCCTGTGGCTGCAGCCAGCCAGGGGGCTCCAGGGTCGGGCGCGCCCGCGGGCCTGGGGGGCTTCTTGCCTGTGTGCAGGGCTTCTACGCACAAGGTGGCACTTCATCCCGGCCCAAGGGTGGTGGTAGGAACCCAGGAGGCGCTTGGGGACTCAGCAGGGCCCGCCCATGGGGCCAGGGGTCTGGCAGGCTCCGGGGGCAAATGGACTACGGAAACCGAGAGCGGCCCGTCCGCGCCAAAACCCAAAACGCGCTGCGGCCTCCAGGGACACAGGGGACACAAGTGGCTGTGTGGCTTGCAGTGCCCGACCAGAGGAGGGAGGTTGTCCGGCTGCTGAGGCGCAGCCGGTGTCAGCCCTTCGGGGAACTGCCCGTGGATGCTTCGGGAATGGGGGCTGCCAACTCAGAACCCCCGTTCCCTGTGGCTGCAGCCAGCCAGGGGGCTCCAGGGTCGGGCGCGCCCGCGGGCCTGGGGGGCTTCTTGCCTGTGTGCAGGGCTTCTACGCACAAGGTGGCACCTCATCCCGGCCCAAGGGTGGTGGCAGGAACTCAGGAGGTGCTCGGGGACTCAGCAGGGCCCGCCTCTGGGGCAAGGGGTCTGGCAGGCTCCGGGGCAAATGGACTACGGAAGCCGAGAGGGGCCCGTCCGCGCCAAAACCCAAAACGCGCTGCGGCCTCCAGGGAGGACACAGGGGACACAAGTGGCTGTGTGGCTTGCAGTGCCCGACCAGAGGGAGGCAGGGAGGGAGGGAAGGAGGGAGGGAGTCTGGCTGCTGAGGCGCAGCCGCCACCAGCCCTTCGGGGAACTGGCAGCGGAGGCTTGGGCAGTGGGGGCTGCCCACTCAGACATCCCGTTCCCTGGGGCTGTAGCGGGGCTGCAGGTTCGGGCGCGCCCGCGGGTCTTGTGGGCTTCTTGCCTGTGGG
>NW_026909230.1:0-100000 GCF_033115175.1 Lepus europaeus | reverse complement strand
CAGGATACAGAAGTCCCGTAAACTGCTTCTCCCTACACCCAGGATACCTAACTCCGCTAAGCTGTGTCTCTCTACATTCAGGGGGCAGAACTCCTGTAAGCTGCATCTCCTACACACAGGATACAGAAAACCCGCATATTGTGAATGCCTAATTCCAGGCTACAGAACTCCCGTAAACAACGTCTCTCTACTCCCAGGATGCAGAACTCCGCTAAGCTGCGTCTCTCTACATCCAGGTTACAGAACTCCCTTAAGCTGCGTCTGCTACACTGAGGCTACAGGCATCCCAGCTACGGCATATGCCTACTCCCAGGCAACGGAACTCTTTTAAACTGATTCTCTCTCCATACACCCAGGACACAGAAACTCCTGGAACACGTGTCTCTCTACGTCCAGTTCACAGAACTCCCGTAAGCTGCCTATCCTACATTCAGGGTACAGTGAACCCGCAATAGCGAATGCCTAATTCCAGGCTACAGAACACAAGTAAACAGCTCCTCTCTACACCCAGGAGAGAGAACGCCTGTAAACTGCGTCTCTCTACATCCAGGTAAAAGAGCTCCCGTAAGCTCCGTCTCCTTCACTCAGGATACAGAAAGCCCATACACAGCGTATGCCTATTGCCAAGCTGCAGCACTCTTGGAAAGTGCTTCTCCCTGCACAAGAGACAGAACTCCGGTAAACTGCATCTCTCTACACCCAGGTTCCTGAACTCCCATAAGCTGCGTCTGCTACACTCAGGCTACGGGAATCCCATATACAACGTATGCCTACTCCAAGGCTGCCGAACTCTTGTAAACTGCTTCTCTCTACACAAGGATACAGACCTCCGGTAAAATGCTTCTCACTACGTTCAGGTGGCAGAACTACCGTAAGCTGCATCTGCTGCACTCAGGATACAGAAAACCCGCATATGGCGAAAGCCTACTCCCAGGCTTCAGAACTCCCGTAAACAACTTCTCTCTATGCCCAGGATGCAGAACCCCAGTAAACTGCATCACTGTACGTCTGGGTTACAGAACTCCCGCTAGCTGCGTCTGATACACTCATGCCATAGGAATCCCATATACAGCGTATGCCTACTCCCAGGCTGCAGAACTCCGGGAAACAGCTTCTCTGTACATTCAACCTACAGAACTCCTGGACACTGCATCTCTCGACACTTAGGTTACAGACCTCACATAAGTTGCAACTCCTACACTCAGGATACAGACAACGCACATATAGCGAGTGCCTAATTACAGTCTACAGAACTCCAGGAAAGAGCTAGCTCCTCTCTACACAAAGGATAGAGAACTCCTGGAAACCACGCCGCTCTACATCCATTTTACAGAAATCCCGAAAGTTGCGTCTGCTACACACACTCAGCATACAAAAAACCCGCATATAGCGAATACCTACTTCTAAGCTACAGAACTCCAGGAAAGAGCTCCTCTCTACACCAAGGACAGAGAACTCCTGGAAACTGCGTCGATCTGCATCCAGGTAACAGAGCTCCCGTAAGCTGCGTCTCCTACACTCAGGCTTCAGAAATCCCATGCACTGCGTATGCCTATTGCCAGGCTACAGACCTCTTGGAAACCACTGCTCTCAGCACTCAGATACAGAACTCCGGTAAACTGCGTCTCTCTACATGCAGGTTACAGAATTCCCCGTAAGCATCGTGTGCTCCACTCAGGCTGCAGGACTCCTGGAAACTGTGTCTCTCGATATCCGTGGTACAGAACACCCGTAAGCTGGCTATCCTACACTCAGGGTACAGTAAACCCGCGTGTTGTGTATGCCTAATTCCAGGATACAGAAGTCCCGTAAACTGCTTCTCCCTACACCCAGGATACCTAACTCCGCTAAGCTGTGTCTCTCTACATTCAGGGGGCAGAACTCCTGTAAGCTGCATCTCCTACACACAGGATACAGAAAACCCGCATATTGTGAATGCCTAATTCCAGGCTACAGAACTCCCGTAAACAACGTCTCTCTACTCCCAGGATGCAGAACTCCGCTAAGCTGCGTCTCTCTACATCCAGGTTACAGAACTCCCTTAAGCTGCGTCTGCTACACTGAGGCTACAGGCATCCCAGCTACGGCATATGCCTACTCCCAGGCAACGGAACTCTTTTAAACTGATTCTCTCTCCATACACCCAGGACACAGAACTCCTGGAACACGTGTCTCTCTACGTCCGGTTCACAGAGCTCCCGTAAGCTGCCTATCCTACATTCAGGGTACAGTGAACCCGCAATAGCGGATGCCTAATTCCAGGCTACAGAACACAAGTAAACAGCTCCTCTCTACCCCCAGGAGAGAGAACGCCTGTAAACTGCGTCTCTCTACATCCAGGTAAAAGAGCTCCCGTAAGCTCCGTCTCCTTCACTCAGGATACAGAAAGCCCATACACAGCGTATGCCTATTGCCAAGCTGCAGCACTCTTGGAAAGTGCTTCTCCCTGCACAAGAGACAGAACTCCGGTAAACTGCGTCTCTCTACACCCAGGTTCCTGAACTCCCATAAGCTGCGTCTGCTACACTCAGGCTACGGGAATCCCATATACAGCGTATGCCTACTCCAAGGCTGCCGAACTCTTGTAAACTGCTTCTCTCTACACAAGGATACAGACCTCCGGTAAAATGCTTCTCACTACGTTCAGGTGGCAGAACTACCGTAAGCTGCATCTGCTGCACTCAGGATACAGAAAACCCGCATATGGCGAAAGCCTACTCCCAGGCTTCAGAACTCCCGTAAACAACTTCTCTCTATGCCCAGGATGCAGAACTCCAGTAAACTGCATCTCTGTACGTCTAGGTTACAGAACTCCCGCTAGCTGCGTCTGATACACTCAGGCCATAGGAATCCCATATACAGCGTATGCCTACTCCCAGGCTGCAGAACTCCGGGAAACAGCTTCTCTGTACATTCAACCTACAGAACTCCTGGACACTGCATCTCTCGACACTTAGGTTACAGACCTCACATAAGTTGCAACTCCTACACTCAGGATACAGACAACGCACATATAGCGAGTGCCTAATTACAGTCTACAGAACTCCAGGAAAGAGCTAGCTCCTCTCTACACAAAGGATAGAGAACTCCTGGAAACCGCGCCGCTCTATATCCATTTTACAGAAATCCCGAAAGTTGCGTCTGCTACACACACTCAGCATACAAAAAACCCGCATATAGCGAATACCTACTTCTAAGCTACAGAACTCCAGGAAAGAGCTCCTCTCTACACCAAGGACAGAGAACTCCTGGAAACTGCGTCGATCTGCATCCAGGTAACAGAGCTCCCGTAAGCTGCGTCTCCTACACTCAGGCTTCAGAAATCCCATGCACTGCGTATGCCTATTGCCAGGCTACAGACCTCTTGGAAACCACTGCTCTCAGCACTCAGATACAGAACTCCGGTAAACTGCGTCTCTCTACATGCAGGTTACAGAATTCCCCGTAAGCATCGTGTGCTCCACTCAGGCTGCAGGACTCCTGGAAACTGTGTCTCTCGATATCCGTGGTACAGAACACCCGTAAGCTGGCTATCCTACACTCAGGGTACAGTAAACCCGCGTGTTGTGTATGCCTAATTCCAGGATACAGAAGTCCCGTAAACTGCTTCTCCCTACACCCAGGATACCTAACTCCGCTAAGCTGTGTCTCTCTACATTCAGGGGGCAGAACTCCTGTAAGCTGCATCTCCTACACACAGGATACAGAAAACCCGCATATTGTGAATGCCTAATTCCAGGCTACAGAACTCCCGTAAACAACGTCTCTCTACTCCCAGGATGCAGAACTCCGCTAAGCTGCGTCTCTCTACATCCAGGTTACAGAACTCCCTTAAGCTGCGTCTGCTACACTGAGGCTACAGGCATCCCAGCTACGGCATATGCCTACTCCCAGGCAACGGAACTCTTTTAAACTGATTCTCTCTCCATACACCCAGGACACAGAACTCCTGGAACACGTGTCTCTCTACGTCCGGTTCACAGAGCTCCCGTAAGCTGCCTATCCTACATTCAGGGTACAGTGAACCCGCAATAGCGGATGCCTAATTCCAGGCTACAGAACACAAGTAAACAGCTCCTCTCTACACCCAGGAGAGAGAACGCCTGTAAACTGCGTCTCTCTACATCCAGGTAAAAGAGCTCCCGTAAGCTCCATCTCCTTCACTCAGGATACAGAAAGCCCATACACAGCGTATGCCTATTGCCAAGCTGCAGCACTCTTGGAAAGTGCTTCTCCCTGCACAAGAGACAGAACTCCGGTAAACTGCATCTCTCTACACCCAGGTTCCTGAACTCCCATAAGCTGTGTCTGCTACACTCAGGCTACGGGAATCCCATATACAGAGTATGCCTACTCCAAGGCTGCCGAACTCTTGTAAACTGCTTCTCTCTACACAAGGATACAGACCTCCGGTAAAATGCTTCTCACTACGTTCAGGTGGCAGAACTACCGTAAGCTGCATCTGCTGCACTCAGGATACAGAAAACCCGCATATGGCGAAAGCCTACTCCCAGGCTTCAGAACTCCCGTAAACAACTTCTCTCTACGCCCAGGATGCAGAACTCCAGTAAACTGCATCTCTGTACGTCTGGGTTACAGAACTCCCGTAAGCTGCGTCTGATACACTCAGGCCATAGGAATCCCATATACAGCGTATGCCTACTCCCAGGCTGCAGAACTCCGGGAAACAGCTTCTCTGTACATTCAACCTACAGAACTCCTGGACACTGCATCTCTCGACACTTAGGTTACAGACCTCACATAAGTTGCAACTCCTACACTCAGGATACAGACAACGCACATATAGCGAGTGGCTAATTACAGTCTACAGAACTCCAGGAAAGAGCTAGCTCCTCTCTACACAAAGGATAGAGAACTCCTGGAAACCGCGCCCCTCTACATCCATTTTACAGAAATCCCGAAAGTTGCGTCTGCTACACACACTCAGCACACAAAAAACCCGCATATAGCCAATACCTACTTCTAAGCTACAGAACTCCAGGAAAGAGCTCCTCTCTACACCAAGGACAGAGAACTCCTGGAAACTGCGTCGATCTGCATCCAGGTAACAGAGCTCCCGTAAGCTGCGTCTCCTACACTCAGGCTTCAGAAATCCCATGCACTGCGTATGCCTATTGCCAGGCTACAGACCTCTTGGAAACTACTGCTCTCAGCACTCAGATACAGAACTCCGGTAAACTGCGTCTCTCTACATGCAGGTTACAGAATTCCCCGTAAGCATCGTGTGCTCCACTCAGGCTGCAGGACTCCTGGAAACTGTGTCTCTCGATATCCGTGGTACAAAACACCCGTAAGCTGGCTATCCTACACTCAGGGTACAGTAAACCCGCGTGTTGTGTATGCCTAATTCCAGGATACAGAAGTCCCGTAAACTGCTTCTCCCTACACCCAGGATACCTAACTCCGCTAAGCTGTGTCTCTCTACATTCAGGGGGCAGAACTCCTGTAAGCTGCATCTCCTACACACAGGATACAGAAAACCCGCATATTGTGAATGCCTAATTCCAGGCTACAGAACTCCCGTAAACAACGTCTCTCTACTCCCAGGATGCAGAACTCCGCTAAGCTGCGTCTCTCTACATCCAGGTTACAGAACTCCCTTAAGCTGCGTCTGCTACACTGAGGCTACAGGCATCCCAGCTATGGCATATGCCTACTCCCAGGCAACGGAACTCTTTTAAACTGATTCTCTCTCCATACACCCAGGACACAGAACTCCTGGAACACGTGTCTCTCTACGTCCGGTTCACAGAGCTCCCGTAAGCTGCCTATCCTACATTCAGGGTACAGTGAACCCGCAATAGCGGATGCCTAATTCCAGGCTACAGAACACAAGTAAACAGCTCCTCTCTACCCCCAGGAGAGAGAACGCCTGTAAACTGCGTCTCTCTACATCCAGGTAAAAGAGCTCCCGTAAGCTCCGTCTCCTTCACTCAGGATACAGAAAGCCCATACACAGCGTATGCCTATTGCCAAGCTGCAGCACTCTTGGAAAGTGCTTCTCCCTGCACAAGAGACAGAACTCCGGTAAACTGCATCTCTCTACACCCAGGTTCCTGAACTCCCATAAGCTGTGTCTGCTACACTCAGGCTACGGGAATCCCATATACAGCGTATGCCTACTCCAAGGCTGCCGAACTCTTGTAAACTGCTTCTCTCTACACAAGGATACAGACCTCCGGTAAAATGCTTCTCACTACGTTCAGGTGGCAGAACTACCGTAAGCTGCATCTGCTGCACTCAGGATACAGAAAACCCGCATATGGTGAAAGCCTACTCCCAGGCTTCAGAACTCCCGTAAACAACTTCTCTCTACGCCCAGGATGCAGAACTCCAGTAAACTGCATCTCTGTACGTCTAGGTTACAGAACTCCCGCTAGCTGCGTCTGATACACTCAGGCCATAGGAATCCCATATACAGTGTATGCCTACTCCCAGGCTGCAGAACTCCGGGAAACAGCTTCTCTGTACATTCAACCTACAGAACTCCTGGACACTGCATCTCTCGACACTTAGGTTACAGACCTCACATAAGTTGCAACTCCTACACTCAGGATACAGACAACGCACATATAGCGAGTGGCTAATTACAGTCTACAGAACTCCAGGAAAGAGCTAGCTCCTCTCTACACAAAGGATAGAAAACTCCTGGAAACCACGCCGCTCTACATCCATTTTACAGAAATCCCGAAAGTTGCGTCTGCTACACACACTCAGCATACAAAAAACCCGCATATAGCGAATACCTACTTCTAAGCTACAGAACTCCCGTAAACAACGTCTCTCTACTCCCAGGATGCAGAACTCCGCTAAGCTGCGTCTCTCTACATCCAGGTTACAGAACTCCCTTAAGCTGCGTCTGCTACACTGAGGCTACAGGCATCCCAGCTACGGCATATGCCTACTCCCAGGCAACGGAACTCTTTTAAACTGATTCTCTCTCCATACACCCAGGACACAGAACTCCTGGAACACGTGTCTCTCTACGTCCGGTTCACAGAGCTCCCGTAAGCTGCCTATCCTACATTCAGGGTACAGTGAACCCGCAATAGCGGATGCCTAATTCCAGGCTACAGAACACAAGTAAACAGCTCCTCTCTACACCCAGGAGTGAGAACATCTGTAAACTGCGTCTCTCTACATCCAGGTAAAAGAGCTCCCGTAAGCTCCGTCTCCTTCACTCAGGATACAGAAAGCCCATACACAGCGTATGCCTATTGCCAAGCTGCAGCACTCTTGGAAAGTGCTTCTCCCTGCACAAGAGACAGAACTCCGGTAAACTGCATCTCTCTACACCCAGGTTCCTGAACTCCCATAAGCTGCGTCTGCTACACTCAGGCTACGGGAATCCCATATACAGCGTATGCCTACTCCAAGGCTGCCGAACTCTTGTAAACTGCTTCTCTCTACACAAGGATACAGACCTCCGGTAAAATGCTTCTTACTACGTTCAGGTGGCAGAACTACCGTAAGCTGCATCTGCTGCACTCAGGATACAGAAAACCCGCATATGGCGAAAGCCTACTCCCAGGCTTCAGAACTCCCGTAAACAACTTCTCTCTACGCCCAGGATGCAGAACTCCAGTAAACTGCATCTCTGTACGTCTGGGTTACAGAACTCCCGTAAGCTGCGTCTGATACACTCATGCCATAGGAATCCCATATACAGCGTATGCCTACTCCCAGGCTGCAGAACTCTGGGAAACAACTTCTCTGTACATTCAACCTACAGAACTCCTGGACACTGCATCTCTCGACACTTAGGTTACAGACCTCACATAAGTTGCAACTCCTACACTCAGGATACAGACAACGCACACATAGCGAGTGGCTAATTACAGTCTACAGAACTCCAGGAAAGAGCTAGCTCCTCTCTACACAAAGGATAGAGAACTCCTGGAAACCGCGCCGCTCTACATCCATTTTACAGAAATCCCGAAAGTTGCGTCTGCTACACACACTCAGCATACAAAAAACCCGCATATAGCGAATACCTACTTCTAAGCTACAGAACTCCAGGAAAGAGCTCCTCTCTACACCAAGGACAGAGAACTCCTGGAAACTGCGTCGATCTGCATCCAGGTAACAGAGCTCCCGTAAGCTGCGTCTCCTACACTCAGGCTTCAGAAATCCCATGCACTGCGTATGCCTATTGCCAGGCTACAGACCTCTTGGAAACCACTGCTCTCAGCACTCAGATACAGAACTCTGGTAAACTGCGTCTCTCTACATGCAGGTTACAGAATTCCCCGTAAGCATCGTGTGCTCCACTCAGGCTGCAGGACTCCTGGAAACTGTGTCTCTCGATATCCGTGGTACAGAACACCCGTAAGCTGGCTATCCTACACTCAGGGTACAGTAAACCCGCGTGTTGTGTATGCCTAATTCCAGGATACAGAAGTCCCGTAAACTGCTTCTCCCTACACCCAGGATACCTAACTCCGCTAAGCTGTGTCTCTCTACATTCAGGGGGCAGAACTCCTGTAAGCTGCATCTCCTACACACAGGATACAGAAAACCCGCATATTGTGAATGCCTAATTCCAGGCTACAGAACTCCCGTAAACAACGTCTCTCTACTCCCAGGATGCAGAACTCCGCTAAGCTGCGTCTCTCTACATCCAGGTTACAGAACTCCCTTAAGCTGCGTCTGCTACACTGAGGCTACAGGCATCCCAGCTACGGCATATGCCTACTCCCAGGCAACGGAACTCTTTTAAACTGATTCTCTCTCCATACACCCAGGACACAGAACTACTGGAACACGTGTCTCTCTACGTCCGGTTCACAGAGCTCCCGTAAGCTGCCTATCCTACATTCAGGGTACAGTGAACCCGCAATAGCGGATGCCTAATTCCAGGCTACAGAACACAAGTAAACAGCTCCTCTCTACCCCCAGGAGAGAGAACGCCTGTAAACTGCGTCTCTCTACATCCAGGTAAAAGAGCTCCCTTAAGCTCCGTCTCCTTCACTCAGGATACAGAAAGCCCATACACAGCGTATGCCTATTGCCAAGCTGCAGCACTCTTGGAAAGTGCTTCTCCCTGCACAAGAGACAGAACTCTGGTAAACTGCATCTCTCTACACCCAGGTTCCTGAACTCCCATAAGCTGCGTCTGCTACACTCAGGCTACGGGAATCCCATATACAGCGTATGCCTACTCCAAGGCTGCCGAACTCTTGTAAACTGCTTCTCTCTACACAAGGATACAGACCTCCGGTAAAATGCTTCTCACTACGTTCAGGTGGCAGAACTACCGTAAGCTGCATCTGCTGCACTCAGGATACAGAAAACCCGCATATGGCGAAAGCCTACTCCCAGGCTTCAGAACTCCCGTAAACAACTTCTCTCTATGCCCAGGATGCAGAACTCCAGTAAACTGCATCTCTGTACGTCTAGGTTACAGAACTCCCGTAAGCTGCGTCTGATACACTCAGGCCATAGGAATCCCATATACAGCGTATGCCTACTCCCAGGCTGCAGAACTCCGGGAAACAGCTTCTCTGTACATTCAACCTACAGAACTCCTGGACACTGCATCTCTCGACACTTAGGTTACAGACCTCACATAAGTTGCAACTCCTACACTCAGGATACAGACAACGCACATATAGCGAGTGGCTAATTACAGTCTACAGAACTCCAGGAAAGAGCTAGCTCCTCTCTACACAAAGGATAGAGAACTCCTGGAAACCACGCCGCTCTACATCCATTTTACAGAAATCCCGAAAGTTGCGTCTGCTGCACACACTCAGCATACAAAAAACCCGCATATAGCGAATACCTACTTCTAAGCTACAGAACTCCAGGAAAGAGCTCCTCTCTACACCAAGGACAGAGAACTCCTGGAAACTGCGTCGATCTGCATCCAGGTAACAGAGCTCCCGTAAGCTGCGTCTCCTACACTCAGGCTTCAGAAATCCCATGCACTGCGTATGCCTATTGCCAGGCTACAGACCTCTTGGAAACCACTGCTCTCAGCACTCAGATACAGAACTCCGGTAAACTGCGTCTCTCTACATGCAGGTTACAAAATTCCCCGTAAGCATCGTGTGCTCCACTCAGGCTGCAGGACTCCTGGAAACTGTGTCTCTCGATATCCGTGGTACAGAACACCCGTAAGCTGGCTATCCTACACTCAGGGTACAGTAAACCTGCGTGTTGTGTATGCCTAATTCCAGGATACAGAAGTCCCGTAAACTGCTTCTCCCTACACCCAGGATACCTAACTCCGCTAAGCTGTGTCTCTCTACATTCAGGGGGCAGAACTCCTGTAAGCTGCATCTCCTACACACAGGATACAGAAAACCCGCATATTGTGAATGCCTAATTCCAGGCTACAGAACTCCCGTAAACAACGTCTCTCTACTCCCAGGATGCAGAACTCCGCTAAGCTGCGTCTCTCTACATCCAGGTTACAGAACTCCCTTAAGCTGCGTCTGCTACACTGAGGCTACAGGCATCCCAGCTACGGCATATGCCTACTCCCAGGCAATGGAACTCTTTTAAACTGATTCTCTCTCCATACACCCAGGACACAGAACTCCTGGAACACGTGTCTCTCTACGTCCGGTTCACAGAGCTCCCGTAAGCTGCCTATCCTACATTCAGGGTACAGTGACCCGCAATAGCGAATGCCTAATTCCAGGCTAAAGAACACAAGTAAACAGCTCCTCTCTACCCCCAGGAGAGAGAACGCCTGTAAACTGCGTCTCTCTACATCCAGGTAAAAGAGCTCCCGTAAGCTCCGTCTCCTTCACTCAGGATACAGAAAGCCCATACACAGCGTATGCCTATTGCCAAGCTGCAGCACTCTTGGAAAGTGCTTCTCCCTGCACAAGAGACAGAACTCCGGTAAACTGCATCTCTCTACACCCAGGTTCCTGAACTCCCATAAGCTGCGTCTGCTACACTCAGGCTACGGGAATCCCATATACAGCGTATGCCTACTCCAAGGCTGCCGAACTCTTGTAAACTGCTTCTCTCTACACAAGGATACAGACCTCCGGTAAAATGCTTCTCACTACGTTCAGGTGGCAGAACTACCGTAAGCTGCATCTGCTGCACTCAGGATACAGAAAACCCGCATATGGCGAAAGCCTACTCCCAGGCTTCAGAACTCCCGTAAACAACTTCTCTCTACGCCCAGGATGCAGAACTCCAGTAAACTGCATCTCTGTACGTCTAGGTTACAGAACTCCCGTAAGCTGCGTCTGATACACTCATGCCATAGGAATCCCATATACAGCGTATGCCTACTCCCAGGCTGCAGAACTCTGGGAAACAACTTCTCTGTACATTCAACCTACAGAACTCCTGGACACTGCATCTCTCGACACTTAGGTTACAGACCTCACAGAAGTTGCAACTCCTACACTCAGGATACAGACAACGCACACATAGCGAGTGGCTAATTACAGTCTACAGAACTCCAGGAAAGAGCTAGCTCCTCTCTACACAAAGGATAGAGAACTCCTGGAAACCGCGCCGCTCTACATCCATTTTACAGAAATCCCGAAAGTTGCGTCTGCTACACACACTCAGCATACAAAAAACCCGCATATAGCGAATACCTACTTCTAAGCTACAGAACTCCAGGAAAGAGCTCCTCTCTACACCAAGGACAGAGAATTCCTGGAAACTGCGTCGATCTGCATCCAGGAAACAGAGCTCCCGTAAGCTGCGTCTCCTACACTCAGGCTTCAGAAATCCCATGCACTGCGTATGCCTATTGCCAGGCTACAGACCTCTTGGAAACCACTGCTCTCAGCACTCAGATACAGAACTCCGGTAAACTGCGTCTCTCTACATGCAGGTTACAGAATTCCCCGTAAGCATCGTGTGCTCCACTCAGGCTGCAGGACTCCTGGAAACTGTGTCTCTCGATATCCGTGGTACAGAACACCCGTAAGCTGGCTATCCTACACTCAGGGTACAGTAAACCCGCGTGTTGTGTATGCCTAATTCCAGGATACAGAAGTCCCGTAAACTGCTTCTCCCTACACCCAGGATACCTAACTCCGCTAAGCTGTGTCTCTCTACATTCAGGGGGCAGAACTCCTGTAAGCTGCATCTCCTACACACAGGATACAGAAAACCCGCATATTGTGAATGCCTAATTCCAGGCTACAGAACTCCCGTAAACAACGTCTCTCTACTCCCAGGATGCAGAACTCCGCTAAGCTGCGTCTCTCTACATCCAGGTTACAGAACTCCCTTAAGCTGCGTCTGCTACACTGAGGCTACAGGCATCCCAGCTACGGCATATGCCTACTCCCAGGCAACGGAACTCTTTTAACTGATTCTCTCTCCATACACCCAGGACACAGAACTCCTAGAACACGTGTCTCTCTACGTCCGGTTCACAGAGCTCCCGTAAGCTGCCTCTCCTACATTCAGGGTACAGTGAACCCGCAATAGCGGATGCCTAATTCCAGGCTACAGAACACAAGTAAACAGCTCCTCTCTACCCCCAGGAGAGAGAACGCCTGTAAACTGCGTCTCTCTACATCCAGGTAAAAGAGCTCCCGTAAGCTCCATCTCCTTCACTCAGGATACAGAAAGCCCATACACAGCGTATGCCTATTGCCAAGCTGCAGCACTCTTGGAAAGTGCTTCTCCCTGCACAAGAGACAGAACTCCGGTAAACTGCATCTCTCTACACCCAGGTTCCTGAACTCCCATAAGCTGCGTCTGCTACACTCAGGCTACGGGAATCCCATATACAGCGTATGCCTACTCCAAGGCTGCCGAACTCTTGTAAACTGCTTCTCTCTACACAAGGATACAGACCTCCGGTAAAATGCTTCTCACTACGTTCAGGTGGCAGAACTACCGTAAGCTGCATCTGCTGCACTCAGGATACAGAAAACCCGCATATGGCGAAAGCCTACTCCCAGGCTTCAGAACTCCCGTAAACAACTTCTCTCTACGCCCAGGATGTAGAACTCCAGTAAACTGCATCTCTGTACGTCTAGGTTACAGAACTCCCGTAAGCTGCGTCTGATACACTCAGGCCATAGGAATCCCATATACAGCGTATGCCTACTCCCAGGCTGCAGAACTCCGGGAAACAGCTTCTCTGTACATTCAACCTACAGAACTCCTGGACACTGCATCTCTCGACACTTAGGTTACAGACCTCACATAAGTTGCAACTCCTACACTCAGGATACAGACAACGCACATATAGCGAGTGGCTAATTACAGTCTACAGAACTCCAGGAAAGAGCTAGCTCCTCTCTACACAAAGGATAGAGAACTCCTGGAAACCGCGCCGCTCTACATCCATTTTACAGAAATCCCGAAAGTTGCGTCTGCTACACACACTCAGCATACAAAAAAACCCGCATATAGCGAATACCTACTTCTAAGCTACAGAACTCCAGGAAAGAGCTCCTCTCTACACCAAGGACAGAGAACTCCTGGAAACTGCGTCGATCTGCATCCAGGTAACAGAGCTCCCGTAAGCTGCGTCTCCTACACTCAGGCTTCAGAAATCCCATGCACTGCGTATGCCTATTGCCAGGCTACAGACCTCTTGGAAACCACTGCTCTCAGCACTCAGATACAGAACTCCGGTAAACTGCGTCTCTCTACATGCAGGTTACAAAATTCCCCGTAAGCATCGTGTGCTCCACTCAGGCTGCAGGACTCCTGGAAACTGTGTCTCTCGATATCCGTGGTACAGAACACCCGTAAGCTGGCTATCCTACACTCAGGGTACAGTAAACCTGCGTGTTGTGTATGCCTAATTCCAGGATACAGAAGTCCCGTAAACTGCTTCTCCCTACACCCAGGATACCTAACTCCGCTAAGCTGTGTCTCTCTACATTCAGGGGGCAGAACTCCTGTAAGCTGCATCTCCTACACACAGGATACAGAAAACCCGCATATTGTGAATGCCTAATTCCAGGCTACAGAACTCCCGTAAACAACGTCTCTCTACTCCCAGGATGCAGAACTCCGCTAAGCTGCGTCTCTCTACATCCAGGTTACAGAACTCCCTTAAGCTGCGTCTGCTACACTGAGGCTACAGGCATCCCAGCTACGGCATATGCCTACTCCCAGGCAATGGAACTCTTTTAAACTGATTCTCTCTCCATACACCCAGGACACAGAACTCCTGGAACACGTGTCTCTCTACGTCCGGTTCACAGAGCTCCCGTAAGCTGCCTATCCTACATTCAGGGTACAGTGACCCGCAATAGCGAATGCCTAATTCCAGGCTAAAGAACACAAGTAAACAGCTCCTCTCTACCCCCAGGAGAGAGAACGCCTGTAAACTGCGTCTCTCTACATCCAGGTAAAAGAGCTCCCGTAAGCTCCGTCTCCTTCACTCAGGATACAGAAAGCCCATACACAGCGTATGCCTATTGCCAAGCTGCAGCACTCTTGGAAAGTGCTTCTCCCTGCACAAGAGACAGAACTCCGGTAAACTGCATCTCTCTACACCCAGGTTCCTGAACTCCCATAAGCTGCGTCTGCTACACTCAGGCTACGGGAATCCCATATACAGCGTATGCCTACTCCAAGGCTGCCGAACTCTTGTAAACTGCTTCTCTCTACACAAGGATACAGACCTCCGGTAAAATGCTTCTCACTACGTTCAGGTGGCAGAACTACCGTAAGCTGCATCTGCTGCACTCAGGATACAGAAAACCCGCATATGGCGAAAGCCTACTCCCAGGCTTCAGAACTCCCGTAAACAACTTCTCTCTACGCCCAGGATGCAGAACTCCAGTAAACTGCATCTCTGTACGTCTGGGTTACAGAACTCCCGTAAGCTGCGTCTGATACACTCATGCCATAGGAATCCCATATACAGCGTATGCCTACTCCCAGGCTGCAGAACTCTGGGAAACAACTTCTCTGTACATTCAACCTACAGAACTCCTGGACACTGCATCTCTCGACACTTAGGTTACAGACCTCACATAAGTTGCAACTCCTACACTCAGGATACAGACAACGCACACATAGCGAGTGGCTAATTACAGTCTACAGAACTCCAGGAAAGAGCTAGCTCCTCTCTACACAAAGGATAGAGAACTCCTGGAAACCACGCCGCTCTACATCCATTTTACAGAAATCCCGAAAGTTGCGTCTGCTACACACACTCAGCATACAAAAAACCCGCATATAGCGAATACCTACTTCTAAGCTACAGAACTCCAGGAAAGAGCTCCTCTCTACACCAAGGACAGAGAACTCCTGGAAACTGCGTCGATCTGCATCCAGGTAACAGAGCTCCCGTAAGCTGCGTCTCCTACACTCAGGCTTCAGAAATCCCATGCACTGCGTATGCCTATTGCCAGGCTACAGACCTCTTGGAAACCACTGCTCTCAGCACTCAGATACACAACTCCGGTAAACTGCGTCTCTCTACATGCAGGTTACAGAATTCCCCGTAAGCATCGTGTGCTCCACTCAGGCTGCAGGACTCCTGGAAACTGTGTCTCTCGATATCCGTGGTACAGAACACCAGGAAGCTGGCTATCCTACACTCAGGGTACAGTAAACCCGCGTGTTGTGTATGCCTAATTCCAGGATACAGAAGTCCCGTAAGCTGCTTCTCCCTACACCCAGGATACCTAACTCCGCTAAGCTGTGTCTCTCTACATTCAGGGGGCAGAACTCCTGTAAGCTGCATCTCCTACACACAGGATACAGAAAACCCGCATATTGTGAATGCCTAATTCCAGGCTACAGAACTCCCGTAAACAACGTCTCTCTACTCCCAGGATGCAGAACTCCGCTAAGCTGCGTCTCTCTACATCCAGGTTACAGAACTCCCTTAAGCTGCATCTGCTACACTGAAGCTACAGGAATCCCAGCTATGGCATATGCCTACTCCCAGGCAACGGAACTCTTTTAAACTGATTCTCTCTCCATACACCCAGGACACAGAACTCCTGGAACACGTGTCTCTCTACGTCCGGTTCACAGAGCTCCCGTAAGCTGCCTATCCTACATTCAGGGTACAGTGAACCCGCAATAGCGAATGCCTAATTCCAGGCTACAGAACACAAGTAAACAGCTCCTCTCTACACCCAGGAGAGAGAACGCCTGTAAACTGCGTCTCTCTACATCCAGGTAAAAGAGCTCCCGTAAGCTCAGTCTCCTTCACTCAGGATACAGAAAGCCCATACACAGCGTATGCCTATTGCCAAGCTGCAGCACTCTTGGAAAGTGCTTCTCCCTGCACAAGAGACAGAACTCCGGTAAACTGCATCTCTCTACACCCAGGTTCCTGGACTCCCATAAGCTGCGTCTGCTACACTCAGGCTACGGGAATCCCATATACAGCGTATGCCTACTCCAAGGCTGCCGAACTCTTGTAAACTGCTTCTCTCTACACAAGGATACAGACCTCCGGTAAAATGCTTCTCACTACGTTCAGGTGGCAGAACTACCGTAAGCTGCATCTGCTGCACTCAGGATACAGAAAACCCGCATATGGCGAAAGCCTACTCCCAGGCTTCAGAACTCCCGTAAACAACTTCTCTCTACGCCCAGGATGCAGAACTCCAGTAAACTGCATCTCTGTACGTCTGGGTTACAGAACTCCCGTAAGCTGCGTCTGATACACTCATGCCATAGGAATCCCATATACAGCGTATGCCTACTCCCAGGCTGCAGAACTCCGGGAACCAGCTTCTCTGTACATTCAACCTACAGAACTCCTGGACACTGCATCTCTCGACACTTAGGTTACAGACCTCACAGAAGTTGCAACTCCTACACTCAGGATACAGACAACGCACACATAGCGAGTGGCTAATTACAGTCTACAGAACTCCAGGAAAGAGCTAGCTCCTCTCTACACAAAGGATAGAGAACTCCTGGAAACCGCGCCGCTCTACATCCATTTTACAGAAATCCCGAAAGTTGCGTCTGCTACACACACTCAGCATACAAAAAACCCGCATATAGCGAATACCTACTTCTAAGCTACAGAACTCCAGGAAAGAGCTCCTCTCTACACCAAGGACAGAGAACTCCTGGAAACTGCGTCGATCTGCATCCAGGTAACAGAGCTCCCGTAAGCTGCGTCTCCTACACTCAGGCTTCAGAAATCCCATGCACTGCGTATGCCTATTGCCAGGCTACAGACCTCTTGGAAACCACTGCTCTCAGCACTCAGATACAGAACTCCGGTAAACTGCGTCTCTCTACATGCAGGTTACAGAATTCCCCGTAAGCATCGTGTGCTCCACTCAGGCTGCAGGACTCCTGGAAACTGTGTCTCTCGATATCCGTGGTACAGAACACCCGTAAGCTGGCTATCCTACACTCAGGGTACAGTAAACCCGCGTGTTGTGTATGCCTAATTCCAGGATACAGAAGTCCCGTAAACTGCTTCTCCCTACACCCAGGATACATAACTCCGCTAAGCTGTGTCTCTCTACATTCAGGGGGCAGAACTCCTGTAAGCTGCATCTCCTACACACAGGATACAGAAAACCCGCATATTGTGAATGCCTAATTCCAGGCTACAGAACTCCCGTAAACAACGTCTCTCTACTCCCAGGATGCAGAACTCCGCTAAGCTGCGTCTCTCTACATCCAGGTTACAGAACTCCCTTAAGCTGCGTCTGCTACACTGAGGCTACAGGCATCCCAGCTACGGCATATGCCTACTCCCAGGCAACGGAACTCTTTTAACTGATTCTCTCTCCATACACCCAGGACACAGAAACTCCTGGAACACGTGTCTCTCTACGTCCGGTTCACAGAGCTCCCGTAAGCTGCCTATCCTACATTCAGGGTACAGTGAACCCGCAATAGCGGATGCCTAATTCCAGGCTACAGAACACAAGTAAACAGCTCCTCTCTACACCCAGGAGTGAGAACGCCTGTAAACTGCGTCTCTCTACATCCAGGTAAAAGAGCTCCCGTAAGCTCCATCTCCTTCACTCAGGATACAGAAAGCCCATACACAGCGTATGCCTATTGCCAAGCTGCAGCACTCTTGGAAAGTGCTTCTCCCTGCACAAGAGACAGAACTCCGGTAAACTGCATCTCTCTACACCCAGGTTCCTGAACTCCCATAAGCTGCGTCTGCTACACTCAGGCTACGGGAATCCCATATACAGCGTATGCCTACTCCAAGGCTGCCGAACTCTTGTAAACTGCTTCTCTCTACACAAGGATACAGACCTCCGGTAAAATGCTTCTCACTACGTTCAGGTGGCAGAACTACCATAAGCTGCATCTGCTGCACTCAGGATACAGAAAACCCGCATATGGCGAAAGCCTACTCCCAGGCTTCAGAACTCCCGTAAACAACTTCTCTCTACGCCCAGGATGTAGAACTCCAGTAAACTGCATCTCTGTACGTCTAGGTTACAGAACTCCCGTAAGCTGCGTCTGATACACTCAGGCCATAGGAATCCCATATACAGCGTATGCCTACTCCCAGGCTGCAGAACTCCGGGAAACAGCTTCTCTGTACATTCAACCTACAGAACTCCTGGACACTGCATCTCTCGACACTTAGGTTACAGACCTCACATAAGTTGCAACTCCTACACTCAGGATACAGACAACGCACATATAGCGAGTGGCTAATTACAGTCTACAGAACTCCAGGAAAGAGCTAGCTCCTCTCTACACAAAGGATAGAGAACTCCTGGAAACCGCGCCGCTCTACATCCATTTTACAGAAATCCCGAAAGTTGCGTCTGCTACACACACTCAGCATACAAAAAAACCCGCATATAGCGAATACCTACTTCTAAGCTACAGAACTCCAGGAAAGAGCTCCTCTCTACACCAAGGACAGAGAACTCCTGGAAACTGCGTCGATCTGCATCCAGGTAACAGAGCTCCCGTAAGCTGCGTCTCCTACACTCAGGCTTCAGAAATCCCATGCACTGCGTATGCCTATTGCCAGGCTACAGACCTCTTGGAAACCACTGCTCTCAGCACTCAGATACAGAACTCCGGTAAACTGCGTCTCTCTACATGCAGGTTACAAAATTCCCCGTAAGCATCGTGTGCTCCACTCAGGCTGCAGGACTCCTGGAAACTGTGTCTCTCGATATCCGTGGTACAGAACACCCGTAAGCTGGCTATCCTACACTCAGGGTACAGTAAACCTGCGTGTTGTGTATGCCTAATTCCAGGATACAGAAGTCCCGTAAACTGCTTCTCCCTACACCGAGGATACCTAACTCCGCTAAGCTGTGTCTCTCTACATTCAGGGGTCAGAACTCCTATAAGCTGCATCTCCTACACACAGGATACAGAAAACCCGCATATTGTGAATGCCTAATTCCAGGCTACAGAACTCCCGTAAACAACGTCTCTCTACTCCCAGGATGCAGAACTCCGCTAAGCTGCGTCTCTCTACATCCAGGTTACAGAACTCCCTTAAGCTGCGTCTGCTACACTGAGGCTACAGGCATCCCAGCTACGGCATATGCCTACTCCCAGGCAAGGGAACTCTTTTAAACTGATTCTCTCTCCATACACCCAGGACACAGAACTCCTGGAACACGTGTCTCTCTACGTCCGGTTCACAGAGCTCCCGTAAGCTGCCTATCCTACATTCAGGGTACAGTGACCCGCAATAGCGAATGCCTAATTCCAGGCTACAGAACACAAGTAAACAGCTCCTCTCTACACCCAGGAGAGAGAACGCCTGTAAACTGCGTCTCTCTACATCCAGGTAAAAGAGCTCCCGTAAGCTCCGTCTCCTTCACTCAGGATACAGAAAGCCCATACACAGCGTATGCCTATTGCCAAGCTGCAGCACTCTTGGAAAGTGCTTCTCCCTGCACAAGAGACAGAACTCCGGTAAACTGCATCTCTCTACACCCAGGTTCCTGAACTCCCATAAGCTGCGTCTGCTACACTCAGGCTACGGGAATCCCATATACAGCATATGCTTACTCCAAGGCTGCCGAACTCTTGTAAACTGCTTCTCTCTGCACAAGGATACAGACCTCCGGTAAAATGCTTCTCACTACGTTCAGGTGGCAGAACTACCGTAAGCTGCATCTGCTGCACTCAGGATACAGAAAACCCGCATATGGCGAAAGCCTACTCCCAGGCTTCAGAACTCCCGTAAACAACTTCTCTCTACGCCCAGGATGCAGAACTCCAGTAAACTGCATCTCTGTACGTCTAGGTTACAGAACTCCCGTAAGCTGCGTCTGATACACTCAGGCCATAGGAATCCCATATACAGCGTATGCCTACTCCCAGGCTGCAGAACTCCGGGAACCAGCTTCTCTGTACATTCAACCTACAGAACTCCTGGACACTGCATCTCTCGACACTTAGGTTACAGACCTCACATAAGTTGCAACTCCTACACTCAGGATACAGACAACGCACACATAGCGAGTGGCTAATTACAGTCTACAGAACTCCAGGAAAGAGCTAGCTCCTCTCTACACAAAGGATAGAGAACTCCTGGAAACCGCGCCGCTCTACATCCATTTTACAGAAATCCCGAAAGTTGCGTCTGCTACACACACTCAGCACACAAAAAACCCGCATATAGCGAATACCTACTTCTAAGCTACAGAACTCCAGGAAAGAGCTCCTCTCTACACCAAGGACAGAGAACTCCTGGAAACTGCGTCGATCTGCATCCAGGTAACAGAGCTCCCGTAAGCTGCGTCTCCTACACTCAGGCTTCAGAAATCCCATGCACTGCGTATGCCTATTGCCAGGCTACAGACCTCTTGGAAACCACTGCTCTCAGCACTCAGATACAGAACTCCAGTAAACTGCGTCTCTCTACATGCAGGTTACAGAATTCCCCGTAAGCATCGTGTGCTCCACTCAGGCTGCAGGACTCCTGGAAACTGTGTCTCTCGATATCCGTGGTACAGAACACCCGTAAGCTGGCTATCCTACACTCAGGGTACAGTAAACCCGCGTGTTGTGTATGCCTAATTCCAGGATACAGAAGTCCCGTAAACTGCTTCTCCCTATACCCAGGATACCTAACTCCGCTAAGCTGTGTCTCTCTACATTCAGGGGGCAGAACTCCTGTAAGCTGCATCTCCTACACACAGGATACAGAAAACCCGCATATTGTGAATGCCTAATTCCAGGCTACAGAACTCCCGTAAACAACGTCTCTCTACTCCCAGGATGCAGAACTCCGCTAAGCTGCGTCTCTCTACATCCAGGTTACAGAACTCCCTTAAGCTGCGTCTGCTACACTGAGGCTACAGGCATCCCAGCTACGGCATATGCCTACTCCCAGGCAACGGAACTCTTTTAAACTGATTCTCTCTCCATACACCCAGGACACAGAACTCCTGGAACACGTGTCTCTCTACGTCCGGTTCACAGAGCTCCCGTAAGCTGCCTATCCTACATTCAGGGTACAGTGAACCCGCAATAGCGGATGCCTAATTCCAGGCTACAGAACACAAGTAAACAGCTCCTCTCTACCCCCAGGAGAGAGAACGCCTGTAAACTGCGTCTCTCTACATCCAGGTAAAAGAGCTCCCGTAAGCTCCGTCTCCTTCACTCAGGATACAGAAAGCCCATACACAGCGTATGCCTATTGCCAAGCTGCAGCACTCTTGGAAAGTGCTTCTCCCTGCACAAGAGACAGAACTCCGGTAAACTGCATCTCTCTACACCCAGGTTCCTGAACTCCCATAAGCTGTGTCTGCTACACTCAGGCTACGGGAATCCCATATACAGCGTATGCCTACTCCAAGGCTGCCGAACTCTTGTAAACTGCTTCTCTCTACACAAGGATACAGACCTCCGGTAAAATGCTTCTCACTACGTTCAGGTGGCAGAACTACCGTAAGCTGCATCTGCTGCACTCAGGATACAGAAAACCCGCATATGGCGAAAGCCTACTCCCAGGCTTCAGAACTCCCGTAAACAACTTCTCTCTACGCCCAGGATGCAGAACTCCAGTAAACTGCATCTCTGTACGTCTAGGTTACAGAACTCCCGTAAGCTGCGTCTGATACACTCAGGCCATAGGAATCCCATATACAGCGTATGCCTACTCCCAGGCTGCAGAACTCCGGGAACCAGCTTCTCTGTACATTCAACCTACAGAACTCCTGGACACTGCATCTCTCGACACTTAGGTTACAGACCTCACATAAGTTGCAACTCCTACACTCAGGATACAGACAACGCACACATAGCGAGTGGCTAATTACAGTCTACAGAACTCCAGGAAAGAGCTAGCTCCTCTCTACACAAAGGATAGAGAACTCCTGGAAACCGCGCCGCTCTACATCCATTTTACAGAAATCCCGAAAGTTGCATCTGCTACACACACTCAGCACACAAAAAACCCGCATATAGCGAATACCTACTTCTAAGCTACAGAACTCCAGGAAAGAGCTCCTCTCTACACCAAGGACAGAGAACTCCTGGAAACTGCGTCGATCTGCATCCAGGTAACAGAGCTCCCGTAAGCTGCGTCTCCTACACTCAGGCTTCAGAAATCCCATGCACTGCGTATGCCTATTGCCAGGCTACAGACCTCTTGGAAACCACTGCTCTCAGCACTCAGATACAGAACTCCGGTAAACTGCGTCTCTCTACATGCAGGTTACAGAATTCCCCGTAAGCATCGTGTGCTCCACTCAGGCTGCAGGACTCCTGGAAACTGTGTCTCTCGATATCCGTGGTAAAGAACACCCGTAAGCTGGCTATCCTACACTCAGGGTACAGTAAACCCGCGTGTTGTGTATGCCTAATTCCAGGATACAGAAGTCCCGTAAGCTGCTTCTCCCTACACCCAGGATACCTAACTCCGCTAAGCTGTGTCTCTCTACATTCAGGGGGCAGAACTCCTGTAAGCTGCATCTCCTACACACAGGATACAGAAAACCCGCATATTGTGAATGCCTAATTCCAGGCTACAGAACTCCCGTAAACAACGTCTCTCTACTCCCAGGATGCAGAACTCCGCTAAGCTGCGTCTCTCTACATCCAGGTTACAGAACTCCCTTAAGCTGCGTCTGCTACACTGAGGCTACAGGCATCCCAGCTACGGCATATGCCTACTCCCAGGCAATGGAACTCTTTTAAACTGATTCTCTCTCCATACACCCAGGACACAGAACTCCTGGAACACGTGTCTCTCTACGTCCGGTTCACTGAGCTCCCGTAAGCTGCCTATCCTACATTCAGGGTACAGTGAACCCGCAATAGCGGATGCCTAATTCCAGGCTACAGAACACAAGTAAACAGCTCCTCTCTACCCCCAGGAGAGAGAACGCCTGTAAACTGCGTCTCTCTACATCCAGGTAAAAGAGCTCCCGTAAGCTCCGTCTCCTTCACTCAGGATACAGAAAGCCCATACACAGCGTATGCCTATTGCCAAGCAGCAGCACTCTTGGAAAGTGCTTCTCCCTGCACAAGAGACAGAACTCCGGTAAACTGCATCTCTCTACACCCAGGTTCCTGAACTCCCATAAGCTGCGTCTGCTACACTCAGGCTACGGGAATCCCATATACAGCGTATGCCTACTCCAAGGCTGCCGAACTCTTGTAAACTGCTTCTCTCTACACAAGGATACAGACCTCCGGTAAAATGCTTCTCACTACGTTCAGGTGGCAGAACTACCGTAAGCTGCATCTGCTGCACTCAGGATACAGAAAACCCGCATATGGCGAAAGCCTACTCCCAGGCTTCAGAACTCCCGTAAACAACTTCTCTCTACGCCCAGGATGCACAACTCCAGTAAACTGCATCTCTGTACGTCTAGGTGACAGAACTCCCGTAAGCTGCGTCTGATACACTCAGGCCATAGGAATCCCATATACAGCGTATGCCTACTCCCAGGCTGCAGAACTCCGGGAAACAGCTTCTCTGTACATTCAACCTACAGAACTCCTGGACACTGCATCTCTCGACACTTAGGTTACAGACCTCACATAAGTTGCAACTCCTACACTCAGGATACAGACAACGCACACATAGCGAGTGGCTAATTACAGTCTACAGAACTCCAGGAAAGAGCTAGCTCCTCTCTACACAAAGGATAGAGAACTCCTGGAAACCGCGCCGCTCTACATCCATTTTACAGAAATCCCGAAAGTTGCGTCTGCTACACACACTCAGCACACAAAAAACCCGCATATAGCGAATACCTACTTCTAAGCTACAGAACTCCAGGAAAGAGCTCCTCTCTACACCAAGGACAGAGAACTCCTGGAAACTGCGTCGATCTGCATCCAGGTAACAGAGCTCCCGTAAGCTGCGTCTCCTACACTCAGGCTTCAGAAATCCCATGCACTGCGTATGCCTATTGCCAGGCTACAGACCTCTTGGAAACCACTGCTCTCAGCACTCAGATACAGAACTCCGGTAAACTGCGTCTCTCTACATGCAGGTTACAGAATTCCCCGTAAGCATCGTGTGCTCCACTCAGGCTGCAGGACTCCTGGAAACTGTGTCTCTCGATATCCGTGGTACAGAACACCCGTAAACTGGCTATCCTACACTCAGGGTACAGTAAACCCGCGTGTTGTGTATGCCTAATTCCAGGATACAGAAGTCCCGTAAGCTGCTTCTCCCTACACCCAGGATACCTAACTCCGCTAAGCTGTGTCTCTCTACATTCAGGGGGCAGAACTCCTGTAAGCTGCATCTCCTACACACAGGATACAGAAAACCCGCATATTGTGAATGCCTAATTCCAGGCTACAGAACTCCCGTAAACAACGTCTCTCTACTCCCAGGATGCAGAACTCCGCTAAGCTGCGTCTCTCTACATCCAGGTTACAGAACTCCCTTAAGCTGCGTCTGCTACACTGAGGCTACAGGCATCCCAGCTACGGCATATGCCTACTCCCAGGCAACGGAACTCTTTTAAACTGATTCTCTCTCCATACACCCAGGACACAGAACTCCTGGAACACGTGTCTCTCTACGTCCGGTTCACTGAGCTCCCGTAAGCTGCCTATCCTACATTCAGGGTACAGTGAACCCGCAATAGCGGATGCCTAATTCCAGGCTACAGAACACAAGTAAACAGCTCCTCTCTACCCCCAGGAGAGAGAACGCCTGTAAACTGCGTCTCTCTACATCCAGGTAAAAGAGCTCCCGTAAGCTCCGTCTCCTTCACTCAGGATACAGAAAGCCCATACACAGCGTATGCCTATTGCCAAGCTGCAGCACTCTTGGAAAGTGCTTCTCCCTGCACAAGAGACAGAACTCCGGTAAACTGCATCTCTCTACACCCAGGTTCCTGAACTCCCATAAGCTGCGTCTGCTACTTTCAGGCTACGGGAATCCCATATACAGCGTATGCCTACTCCAAGGCTGCCGAACTCTTGTAAACTGCTTCTCTCTACACAAGGATACAGACCTCCGGTAAAATGCTTCTCACTACGTTCAGGTGGCAGAACTACCGTAAGCTGCATCTGCTGCACTCAGGATACAGAAAACCCGCATATGGCGAAAGCCTACTCCCAGGCTTCAGAACTCCCGTAAACAACTTCTCTCTACGCCCAGGATGCACAACTCCAGTAAACTGCATCTCTGTACGTCTGGGTTACAGAACTCCCGTAAGCTGCGTCTGATACACTCATGCCATAGGAATCCCATACACAGCGTATGCCTACTCCCAGGCTGCAGAACTCCGGGAAACAGCTTCTCTGTACATTCAACCTACAGAACTCCTGGACACTGCATCTCTCGACACTTAGGTTACAGACCTCACATAAGTTGCAACTCCTACACTCAGGATACAGACAACGCACATATAGCGAGTGGCTAATTACAGTCTACAGAAATCCAGGAAAGAGCTAGCTCCTCTCTACACAAAGGATAGAGAACTCCTGGAAACCGCGCCCCTCTACATCCATTTTACAGAAATCCCGAAAGTTGCGTCTGCTACACACACTCAGCACACAAAAAACCCGCATATAGCGAATACCTACTTCTAAGCTACAGAACTCCAGGAAAGAGCTCCTCTCTACACCAAGGACAGAGAACTCCTGGAAACTGCGTCGATCTGCATCCAGGTAACAGAGCTCCCGTAAGCTGCGTCTCCTACACTCAGGCTTCAGAAATCCCATGCACTGCGTATGCCTATTGCCAGGCTACAGACCTCTTGGAAACCACTGCTCTCAGCACTCAGATACAGAACTCCGGTGAACTGCGTCTCTCTACATGCAGGTTACAGAATTCCCCGTAAGCATCGTGTGCTCCACTCAGGCTGCAGGACTCCTGGAAACTGTGTCTCTCGATATCCGTGGTACAGAACACCCGTAAGCTGGCTATCCTACACTCAGGGTACAGTAAACCCGCGTGTTGTGTATGCCTAATTCCAGGATACAGAAGTCCCGTAAGCTGCTTCTCCCTACACCCAGGATACCTAACTCCGCTAAGCTGTGTCTCTCTACATTCAGGGGGCAGAACTCCTGTAAGCTGCATCTCCTACACACAGGATACAGAAAACCCGCATATTGTGAATGCCTAATTCCAGGCTACAGAACTCCCGTAAACAACGTCTCTCTACTCCCAGGATGCAGAACTCCGCTAAGCTGCGTCTCTCTACATCCAGGTTACAGAACTCCCTTAAGCTGCGTCTGCTACACTGAGGCTACAGGCATCCCAGCTACGGCATATGCCTACTCCCAGGCAACGGAACTCTTTTAAACTGATTCTCTCTCCATACACCCAGGACACAGAACTCCTGGAACACGTGTCTCTCTACGTCCGGTTCACTGAGCTCCCGTAAGCTGCCTATCCTACATTCAGGGTACAGTGAACCTGCAATAGCGGATGCCTAATTCCAGGCTACAGAACACAAGTAAACAGCTCCTCTCTACCCCCAGGAGAGAGAACGCCTGTAAACTGCGTCTCTCTACATCCAGGTAAAAGAGCTCCCGTAAGCTCCGTCTCCTTCACTCAGGATACAGAAAGCCCATACACAGCGTATGCCTATTGCCAAGCTGCAGCACTCTTGGAAAGTGCTTCTCCCTGCACAAGAGACAGAACTCCGGTAAACTGCATCTCTCTACACCCAGGTTCCTGAACTCCCATAAGCTGCGTCTGCTACACTCAGGCTACGGGAATCCCATATACAGCGTATGCCTACTCCAAGGCTGCCGAACTCTTGTAAACTGCTTCTCTCTACACAAGGATACAGACCTCCGGTAAAATGCTTCTCACTACGTTCAGGTGGCAGAACTACCGTAAGCTGCATCTGCTGCACTCAGGATACAGAAAACCCGCATATGGCGAAAGCCTACCCCCAGGCTTCAGAACTCCCGTAAACAACTTCTCTCTACGCCCAGGATGCAGAACTCCAGTAAACTGCATCTCTGTACGTCTAGGTTACAGAACTCCTGTAAGCTGCGTCTGATACACTCAGGCCATAGGAATCCCATATACAGCGTATGCCTACTCCCAGGCTGCAGAACTCCGGGAAACAGCTTCTCTGTACATTCAACCTACAGAACTCCTGGACACTGCATCTCTCGACACTTAGGTTACAGACCTCACAGAAGTTGCAACTCCTACACTCAGGATACAGACAACGCACATATAGCGAGTGGCTAATTACAGTCTACAGAAATCCAGGAAAGAGCTAGCTCCTCTCTACACAAAGGATAGAGAACTCCTGGAAACCGCGCCCCTCTACATCCATTTTACAGAAATCCCGAAAGTTGCGTCTGCTACACACACTCAGCACACAAAAAACCCGCATATAGCGAATACCTACTTCTAAGCTACAGAACTCCAGGAAAGAGCTCCTCTCTACACCAAGGACAGAGAACTCCTGGAAACTGCGTCGATCTGCATCCAGGTAACAGAGCTCCCGTAAGCTGCATCTCCTACACTCAGGCTTCAGAAATCCCATGCACTGCGTATGCCTATTGCCAGGCTACAGACCTCTTGGAAACCACTGCTCTCAGCACTCAGATACAGAACTCCGGTAAACTGGGTCTCTCTACATGCAGGTTACAGAATTCCCCATAAGCATCGTGTGCTCCACTCAGGCTGCAGGACTCCTGGAAACTGTGTCTCTCGATATCCGTGGTACAGAACACCCGTAAGCTGGCTATCCTACACTCAGGGTACAGTAAACCCGCGTGTTGTGTATGCCTAATTCCAGGATACAGAAGTCCCGTAAACTGCTTCTCCCTACACCCAGGATACCTAACTCCGCTAAGCTGTGTCTCTCTACATTCAGGGGGCAGAACTCCTGTAAGCTGCATCTCCTACACACAGGATACAGAAAACCCGCATATTGTGAATGCCTAATTCCAGGCTACAGAACTCCCGTAAACAACGTCTCTCTACTCCCAGGATGCAGAACTCCGCTAAGCTGCGTCTCTCTACATCCAGGTTACAGAACTCCCTTAAGCTGCGTCTGCTACACTGAGGCTACAGGCATCCCAGCTACGGCATATGCCTACTCCCAGGCAACGGAACTCTTTTAAACTGATTCTCTCTCCATACACCCAGGACACAGAACTCCTGGAACACGTGTCTCTCTACGTCCGGTTCACAGAGCTCCCGTAAGCTGCCTATCCTACATTCAGGGTACAGTGAACCCGCAATAGCGAATGCCTAATTCCAGGCTACAGAACACAAGTAAACAGCTCCTCTCTACACCCAGGAGAGAGAACACCTGTAAACTGCGTCTCTCTACATCCAGGTAAAAGAGCTCCCGTAAGCTCCATCTCCTTCACTCAGGATACAGAAAGCCCATACACAGCGTATGCCTATTGCCAAGCAGCAGCACTCTTGGAAAGTGCTTCTCCCTGCACAAGAGACAGAACTCCGGTAAACTGCATCTCTCTACACCCAGGTTCCTGAACTCCCATAAGCTGCGTCTGCTACACTCAGGCTACGGGAATCCCATATACAGCGTATGCCTACTCCAAGGCTGCCGAACTCTTGTAAACTGCTTCTCTCTACACAAGGATACAGACCTCCGGTAAAATGCTTCTTACTACGTTCAGGTGGCAGAACTACCGTAAGCTGCATCTGCTGCACTCAGGATACAGAAAACCCGCATATGGCGAAAGCCTACTCCCAGGCTTCAGAACTCCCGTAAACAACTTCTCTCTACACCCAGGATTCACAACTCCAGTAAACTGCATCTCTGTACGTCTAGGTGACAGAACTCCCGTAAGCTGCGTCTGATACACTCAGGCCATAGGAATCCCATATACAGCGTATGCCTACTCCCAGGCTGCAGAACTCCGGGAACCAGCTTCTCTGTACATTCAACCTACAGAACTCCTGGACACTGCATCTCTCGACACTTAGGTTACAGACCTCACATAAGTTGCAACTCCTACACTCAGGATACAGACAACGCACACATAGCGAGTGGCTAATTACAGTCTACAGAACTCCAGGAAAGAGCTAGCTCCTCTCTACACAAAGGATAGAGAACTCCTGGAAACCGCGCCGCTCTACATCCATTTTACAGAAATCCCAAAAGTTGCGTCTGCTACACACACTCAGCACACAAAAAACCCGCATATAGCGAATACCTACTTCTAAGCTACAGAACTCCAGGAAAGAGCTCCTCTCTACACCAAGGACAGAGAACTCCTGGAAACTGCATCGATCTGCATCCAGGTAACAGAGCTCCCGTAAGCTGCGTCTCCTACACTCAGGCTTCAGAAATCCCATGCACTGCGTATGCCTATTGCCAGGCTACAGACCTCTTGGAAACCACTGCTCTCAGCACTCAGATACAGAACTCCGGTAAACTGCGTCTCTCTACATGCAGGTTACAGAATTCCCCGTAAGCATCGTGTGCTCCACTCAGGCTGCAGGCCTCCTGGAAACTGTGTCTCTCGATATCCGTGGTACAGAACACCCGTAAGCTGGCTATCCTACACTCAGGGTACAGTAAACCCGCGTGTTGTGTATGCCTAATTCCAGGATACAGAAGTCCCGTAAGCTGCTTCTCCCTACACCCAGGATACCTAACTCCGCTAAGCTGTGTCTCTCTACATTCAGGGGGCAGAACTCCTGTAAGCTGCATCTCCTACACACAGGATACAGAAAACCCGCATATTGTGAATGCCTAATTCCAGGCTACAGAACTCCCGTAAACAACGTCTCTCTACTCCCAGGATGCAGAACTCCGCTAAGCTGCGTCTCTCTACATCCAGGTTACAGAACTCCCTTAAGCTGCGTCTGCTACACTGAGGCTACAGGCATCCCAGCTACGGCATATGCCTACTCCCAGGCAACGGAACTCTTTTAAACTGATTCTCTCTCCATACACCCAGGACACAGAACTCCTGGAACACGTGTCTCTCTACGTCCGGTTCACTGAGCTCCCGTAAGCTGCCTATCCTACATTCAGGGTACAGTGAACCCGCAATAGCGGATGCCTAATTCCAGGCTACAGAACACAAGTAAACAGCTCCTCTCTACCCCCAGGAGAGAGAACGCCTGTAAACTGCGTCTCTCTACATCCAGGTAAAAGAGCTCCCGTAAGCTCCGTCTCCTTCACTCAGGATACAGAAAGCCCATACACAGCGTATGCCTATTGCCAAGCAGCAGCACTCTTGGAAAGTGCTTCTCCCTGCACAAGAGACAGAACTCCGGTAAACTGCATCTCTCTACACCCAGGTTCCTGAACTCCCATAAGCTGCGTCTGCTACACTCAGGCTACGGGAATCCCATATACAGCGTATGCCTACTCCAAGGCTGCCGAACTCTTGTAAACTGCTTCTCTCTACACAAGGATACAGACCTCCGGTAAAATGCTTCTCACTACGTTCAGGTGGCAGAACTACCGTAAGCTGCATCTGCTGCACTCAGGATACAGAAAACCCGCATATGGCGAAAGCCTACTCCCAGGCTTCAGAACTCCCGTAAACAACTTCTCTCTACGCCCAGGATGCAGAACTCCAGTAAACTGCATCTCTGTACGTCTAGGTTACAGAACTCCCGTAAGCTGCGTCTGATACACTCAGGCCATAGGAATCCCATATACAGCGTATGCCTACTCCCAGGCTGCAGAACTCCGGGAAACAGCTTCTCTGTACATTCAACCTACAGAACTCCTGGACACTGCATCTCTCGACACTTAGGTTACAGACCTCACATAAGTTGCAACTCCTACACTCAGGATACAGACAACGCACATATAGCGAGTGGCTAATTACAGTCTACAGAAATCCAGGAAAGAGCTAGCTCCTCTCTACACAAAGGATAGAGAACTCCTGGAAACCGCGCCGCTCTACATCCATTTTACTGAAATCCCGAAAGTTGCGTCTGCTACACACACTCAGCATACAAAAAAACCCGCATATAGCGAATACCTACTTCTAAGCTACAGAACTCCAGGAAAGAGCTCCTCTCTACACCAAGGACAGAGAACTCCTGGAAACTGCGTCGATCTGCATCCAGGTAACAGAGCTCCCGTAAGCTGCGTCTCCTACACTCAGGCTTCAGAAATCCCATGCACTGCGTATGCCTATTGCCAGGCTACAGACCTCTTGGAAACCACTGCTCTCAGCACTCAGATACAGAACTCCGGTAAACTGGGTCTCTCTACATGCAGGTTACAGAATTCCCCATAAGCATCGTGTGCTCCACTCAGGCTGCAGGACTCCTGGAAACTGTGTCTCTCGATATCCGTGGTACAGAACACCCGTAAGCTGGCTATCCTACACTCAGGGTACAGTAAACCCGCGTGTTGTGTATGCCTAATTCCAGGATACAGAAGTCCCGTAAACTGCTTCTCCCTACACCCAGGATACCTAACTCCGCTAAGCTGTGTCTCTCTACATTCAGGGTTCAGAACTCCTGTAAGCTGCATCTCCTACACACAGGATACAGAAAACCCGCATATTGTGAATGCCTAATTCCAGGCTACAGAACTCCCGTAAACAACGTCTCTCTACTCCCAGGATGCAGAACTCCGCTAAGCTGCGTCTCTCTACATCCAGGTTACAGAACTCCCTTAAGCTGCGTCTGCTACACTGAGGCTACAGGCATCCCAGCTACGGCATATGCCTACTCCCAGGCAACGGAACTCTTTTAAACTGATTCTCTCTCCATACACCCAGGACACAGAACTCCTGGAACACGTGTCTCTCTACGTCCGGTTCACAGAGCTCCCGTAAGCTGCCTATCCTACATTCAGGGTACAGTGAACCCGCAATAGCGAATGCCTAATTCCAGGCTACAGAACACAAGTAAACAGCTCCTCTCTACACCCAGGAGAGAGAACGCCTGTAAACTGCGTCTCTCTACATCCAGGTAAAAGAGCTCCCGTAAGCTCCATCTCCTTCACTCAGGATACAGAAAGCCCATACACAGCGTATGCCTATTGCCAAGCTGCAGCACTCTTGGAAAGTGCTTCTCCCTGCACAAGAGACAGAACTCCGGTAAACTGCATCTCTCTACACCC
Organism: Lepus europaeus; assembly: GCF_033115175.1. Taxonomy (NCBI): domain Eukaryota; kingdom Metazoa; phylum Chordata; class Mammalia; order Lagomorpha; family Leporidae; genus Lepus; species Lepus europaeus. Next base: position 67,622 of record NW_026909230.1, on the reverse strand, counting down.
AGGTTCCTGAACTCCCATAAGCTGCGTCTGCTACACTCAGGCTATGGGAATCCCATATACAGCGTATGCCTACTCCAAGGCTGCCGAACTCTTGTAAACTGCTTCTCTCTACACAAGGATACAGACCTCCGGTAAAATGCTTCTCACTACGTTCAGGTGGCAGAACTACCGTAAGCTGCATCTGCTGCACTCAGGATACAGAAAACCCGCATATGGCGAAAGCCTACTCCCAGGCTTCAGAACTCCCGTAAACAACTTCTCTCTACGCCCAGGATGCAGAACTCCAGTAAACTGCATCTCTGTACGTCTAGGTTACAGAACTCCTGTAAGCTGCTTCTGATACACTCAGGCCATAGGAATCCCATATACAGCGTATGCCTACTCCCAGGCTGCAGAACTCCGGGAAACAGCTTCTCTGTACATTCAACCTACAGAACTCCTGGACACTGCATCTCTCGACACTTAGGTTACAGACCTCACATAAGTTGCAACTCCTACACTCAGGATACAGACAACGCACATATAGCGAGTGGCTAATTACAGTCTACAGAACTCCAGGAAAGAGCTAGCTCCTCTCTACACAAAGGATAGAGAACTCCAGGAAACCGCACCACTCTACATCCATTTTACAGAAATCCCGAAAGTTGCGTCTGCTACACACACTCAGCATACAAAAAACCCGCATATAGCGAATACCTACTTCTAAGCTACAGAACTCCAGGAAAGAGCTCCTCTCTACACCAAGGACAGAGAACTCCTGGAAACTGCGTCGATCTGCATCCAGGTAACAGAGCTCCTGTAAGGTGCATCTCCTACACTCAGGCTTCAGAAATCCCATGCACTGCGTATGCCTATTGCCAGGCTACAGACCTCTTGGAAACCACTGCTCTCAGCACTCAGATACACAACTCCGGTAAACTGCGTCTCTCTACATGCAGGTTACAGAATTCCCCGTAAGCATCGTGTGCTCCACTCAGGCTGCAGGACTCCTGGAAACTGTGTCTCTCGATATCCGTGGTACAGAACACCCGTAAGCTGGCTATCCTACACTCAGGGTACAGTAAACCCGCGTGTTGTGTATGCCTAATTCCAGGATACAGAAGTCCCGTAAACTGCTTCTCCCTACACCCAGGATACCTAACTCCGCTAAGCTGTGTCTCTCTACATTCAGGGTTCAGAACTCCTGTAAGCTGCATCTCCTACACACAGGATACAGAAAACCCGCATATTGTGAATGCCTAATTCCAGGCTACAGAACTCCCGTAAACAACGTCTCTCTACTCCCAGGATGCAGAACTCCGCTAAGCTGTGTCTCTCTACATCCAGGTTACAGAACTCCCTTAAACTGTGTCTGCTACACTGAGGCTACAGGCATCCCAGCTACGGCATATGCCTACTCCCAGGCAACGGAACTCTTTTAAACTGATTCTCTCTCCATACACCCAGGACACAGAACTCCTGGAACACGTGTCTCTCTACGTCCGGTTCACAGAGCTCCCGTAAGCTGCCTATCCTACATTCAGGGTACAGTGAACCCGCAATAGCGAATGCCTAATTCCAGGCTACAGAACACAAGTAAACAGCTCCTCTCTACCCCCAGGAGAGAGAACGCCTGTAAACTGCGTCTCTCTACATCCAGGTAAAAGAGCTCCCGTAAGCTCCGTCTCCTTCACTCAGGATACAGAAAGCCCATACACAGCGTATGCCTATTGCCAAGCAGCAGCACTCTTGGAAAGTGATTCTCCCTGCACAAGAGACAGAACTCCGGTAAACTGCATCTCTCTACACCCAGGTTCCTGAACTCCCATAAGCTGCGTCTGCTACACTCAGGCTATGGGAATCCCATATACAGCATATGCCTACTCCAAGGCTGCCGAACTCTTGTAAACTGCTTCTCTCTACACAAGGATACAGACCTCCGGTAAAATGCTTCTCACTACGTTCAGGTGGCAGAACTACCGTAAGCTGCATCTGCTGCACTCAGGATACAGAAAACCCGCATATGGCGAAAGCCTACTCCCAGGCTTCAGAACTCCCGTAAACAACTTCTCTCTACGCCCAGGATGCAGAACTCCAGTAAACTGCATCTCTGTACGTCTAGGTTACAGAACTCCTGTAAGCTGCTTCTGATACACTCAGGCCTTAGGAATCCCATATACAGCGTATGCCTACTCCCAGGCTGCAGAACTCCGGGAAACAGCTTCTCTGTACATTCAACCTACAGAACTCCTGGACACTGCATCTCTCGACACTTAGGTTACAGACCTCACATAAGTTGCAACTCCTACACTCAGGATACAGACAACGCACATATAGCGAGTGGCTAATTACAGTCTACAGAACTCCAGGAAAGAGCTAGCTCCTCTCTACACAAAGGATAGAGAACTCCAGGAAACCGCACCACTCTACATCCATTTTACAGAAATCCCAAAAGTTGCGTCTGCTACACACACTCAGCATACAAAAAACCCGCATATAGCGAATACCTACTTCTAAGCTACAGAACTCCAGGAAAGAGCTCCTCTCTACACCAAGGATAGAGAACTCCTGGAAACTGCATCGATCTGCATCCAGGTAACAGAGCTCCTGTAAGCTGCATCTCCTACACTCAGGCTTCAGAAATCCCATGCACTGCGTATGCCTATTGCCAGGCTACAGACCTCTTGGAAACCACTGCTCTCAGCACTCAGATACACAACTCCGGTAAACTGCGTCTCTCTACATGCAGGTTACAGAATTCCCCGTAAGCATCGTGTGCTCCACTCAGGCTGCAGGACTCCTGGAAACTGTGTCTCTCGATATCCGTGGTACAGAACACCTGTAAGCTGGCTATCCTACACTCAGGGTACAGTAAACCCGCGTGTTGTGTATGCCTAATTCCAGGATACAGAAGTCCCGTAAACTGCTTCTCCCTACACCCAGGATACCTAACTCCGCTAAGCTGTGTCTCTCTACATTCAGGGGTCAGAACTCCTGTAAGCTGCATCTCCTAAACACAGGATACAGAAAACCCGCATATTGTGAATGCCTAATTCCAGGCTACAGAACTCCCGTAAACAACGTCTCTCTACTCCCAGGATGCAGAACTCCGCTAAGCTGCGTCTCTCTACATCCAGGTTACAGAACTCCCTTAAGCTGCGTCTGCTACACTGAGGCTACAGGCATCCCAGCTACGGCATATGCCTACTCCCAGGCAACGGAACTCTTTTAAACTGATTCTCTCTCCATACACCCAGGACACAGAACTCCTGGAACACGTGTCTCTCTACGTCCGGTTCACAGAGCTCCCGTAAGCTGCCTATCCTACATTCAGGGTAGAGTGAACCCGCAATAGCGAATGCCTAATTCCAGGCTACAGAACACAAGTAAACAGCTCCTCTCTACACCAAGGTTCCTGAACTCCCATAAGCTGCGTCTGCTACACTCAGGCTACGGGAATCCCATATACAGCATATGCCTACTCCAAGGCTGCCGAACGCTTGTAAACTGCTTCTCTCTACACAAGGATACAGACCTCCGGTAAAATGCTTCTCACTACGTTCAGGTGGCAGAACTACCGTAAGCTGCATCTGCTGCACTCAGGATACAGAAAACCCGCATATGGCGCAAGCCTACTCCCAGGCTTCAGAACTCCCGTAAACAACTTCTCTCTACGCCCAGGATGCACAACTCCAGTAGACTGCATCTCTGTACGTCTAGGTTACAGAACTCCCGTAAGCTGCGTCTGATACACTCAGGCCATAGGAATCCCATATACAGCGTATGCCTACTCCCAGGCTGCAGAACTCCGGGAAACAGCTTCTCTGTACATTCAACCTACAGAACTCCTGGACACTGCATCTCTCGACACTTAGGTTACAGACCTCACAGAAGTTGCAACTCCTACACTCAGGATACAGACAACGCACATATAGCGAGTGGCTAATTACAGTCTACAGAAATCCAGGAAAGAGCTAGCTCCTCTCTACACAAAGGATAGAGAACTCCTGGAAACCGCGCCCCTCTACATCCATTTTACAGAAATCCCGAAAGTTGCGTCTGCTACACACACTCAGCACACAAAAAACCCGCATATAGCGAATACCTACTTCTAATCTACAGAACTCCAGGAAAGAGCTCCTCTCTACACCAAGGACAGAGAACTCCTGGAAACTGCGTCGATCTGCATCCAGGTAACAGAGCTCCCGTAAGCTGCATCTCCTACACTCAGGCTTCAGAAATCCCATGCACTGCGTATGCCTATTGCCAGGCTACAGACCTCTTGGAAACCACTGCTCTCAGCACTCAGATACAGAACTCTGGTAAACTGCGTCTCTCTACATGCAGGTTACAGAATTCCCCGTAAGCATCGTGTGCTCCACTCAGGCTGCAGGACTCCTGGAAACTGTGTCTCTCGATATCCGTGGTACAGAACACCCGTAAGCTGGCTATCCTACACTCAGGGTACAGTAAACCCGCGTGTTGTGTATGCCTAATTCCAGGATACAGAAGTCCCGTAAACTGCTTCTCCCTACACCCAGGATACCTAACTCCGCTAAGCTGTGTCTCTCTACATTCAGGGGTCAGAACTCCTGTAAGCTGCATCTCCTACACACAGGATACAGAAAACCCGCATATTGTGAATGCCTAATTCCAGGCTACAGAACTCCCGTAAACAACGTCTCTCTACTCCCAGGATGCAGAACTCCGCTAAGCTGCGTCTCTCTACATCCAGGTTACAGAACTCCCTTAAGCTGCGTCTGCTACACTGAGGCTACAGGCATCCCAGCTACGGCATATGCCTACTCCCAGGCAACGGAACTCTTTTAAACTGATTCTCTCTCCATACACCCAGGACACAGAACTCCTGGAACACGTGTCTCTCTACGTCCGGTTCACAGAGCTCCCGTAAGCTGCCTATCCTACATTCAGGGTACAGTGAACCCGCAATAGCGAATGCCTAATTCCAGGCTACAGAACACAAGTAAACAGCTCCTCTATACACCCAGGTTCCTGAACTCCCATAAGCTGCGTCTGCTACACTCAGGCTACGGGAATCCCATATACAGCATATGCCTACTCCAAGGCTGCCGAACTCTTGTAAACTGCTTCTCTCTACACAAGGATACAGACCTCCGGTAAAATGCTTCTCACTAAGTTCAGGTGGCAGAACTACCGTAAGCTGCATCTGCTGCACTCAGGATACAGAAAACCCGCATATGGCGAAAGCCTACTCCCAGGCTTCAGAACTCCCGTAAACAACTTCTCTCTACGCCCAGGATGCACAACTCCAGTAAACTGCATCTCTGTACGTCTAGGTTACAGAACTCCCATAAGCTGCGTCTGATACACTCAGGCCATAGGAATCCCATATACAGCGTATGCCTACTCCCAGGCTGCAGAACTCCGGGAAACAGCTTCTCTGTACATTCAACCTACAGAACTCCTGGACACTGCATCTCTCGACACTTAGGTTACAGACCTCACATAAGTTGCAACTCCTACACTCAGGATACAGACAACGCACATATAGCGAGTGGCTAATTACAGTCTACAGAACTCCAGGAAAGAGCTAGCTCCTCTCTACACAAAGGATAGAGAACTCCTGGAAACCGCGCCACTCTACATCCATTTTACAGAAATCCCGAAAGTTGTGTCTGCTACACACACTCAGCATACAAAAAACCCGCATATAGCGAATACCTACTTCTAAGCTACAGAACTCCAGGAAAGAGCTCCTCTCTACACCAAGGACAGAGAACTCCTGGAAACTGCGTCGATCTGCATCCAGGTAACAGAGCTCCCGTAAGCTGCGTCTCCTACACTCAGGCTTCAGAAATCCCATGCACTGCGTATGCCTATTGCCAGGCTACAGACCTCTTGGAAACCACTGCTCTCAGCACTCAGATACACAACTCCGGTAAACTGCGTCTCTCTACATGCAGGTTACAGAATTCCCCGTAAGCATCGTGTGCTCCACTCAGGCTGCAGGACTCCTGGAAACTGTGTCTCTCGATATCCGTGGTACAGAACACCCGTAAGCTGGCTATCCTACACTCAGGGTACAGTAAACCCGCGTGTTGTGTATGCCTAATTCCAGGATACAGAAGTCCCGTAAACTGCTTCTCCCTACACCCAGGATACCTAACTCCGCTAAGCTGTGTCTCTCTACATTCAGGGGTCAGAACTCCTGTAAGCTGCATCTCCTACACACAGGATACAGAAAACCCGCATATTGTGAATGCCTAATTCCAGGCTACAGAACTCCCGTAAACAACGTCTATCTACTCCCAGGATGCAGAACTCCGCTAAGCTGCGTCTCTCTACATCCAGGTTACAGAACTCCCTTAAGCTGCGTCTGCTACACTGAGGCTACAGGCATCCCAGCTACGGCATATGTCTACTCCCAGGCAACAGAACTCTTTTAAACTGATTCTCTCTCCATACACCCAGGACACAGAACTCCTGGAACACGTGTCTCTCTACGTCCGGTTCACAGAGCTCCCGTAAGCTGCCTATCCTACATTCAGGGTACAGTGAACCCGCAATAGCGGATGCCTAATTCCAGGCTACAGAACACAAGTAAACAGCTCCTAACTACACCCAGGAGAGAGAACGCCTGTAAACTGCGTCTCTCTACATCCAGGTAAAAGAGCTCCCGTAAGCTCCGTCTCCTTCACTCAGGATACAGAAAGCCCATACACAGCGTATGCCTATTGCCAAGCTGCAGCACTCGTGGAAAGTGCTTCTCCCTGCACAAGAGACAGAACTCCGGTAAACTGCATCTCTCTACACCCAGGTTCCTGAACTCCCATAAGCTGCGTCTGCTACACTCAGGCTACGGGAATCCCATATACAGCGTATGCCTACTCCAAGGCTGCCGAACTCTTGTAAACTGCTTCTCTCTACACAAGGATACAGACCTCCGGTAAAATGCTTCTCACTACGTTCAGGTGGCAGAACTACCGTAAGCTGCATCTGCTGCACTCAGGATACAGAAAACCCGCATATGGCGAAAGCCTACTCCCAGGCTTCAGAACTCCCGTAAACAACTTCTCTCTACGCCCAGGATGCAGAACTCCAGTAAACTGCATCTCTGTACGTCTAGGTTACAGAACTCCCGTAAGCTGCGTCTGATACACTCAGGCCATAGGAATCCCGTATACAGCGTATGCCTACTCCCAGGCTGCAGAACTCCGGGAAACAGCTTCTCTGTACATTCAACCTACAGAACTCCTGGACACTGCATCTCTCGACACTTAGGTTACAGACCTCACAGAAGTTGCAACTCCTACACTCAGGATAGAGACAACGCACATATAGCGAGTGGCTAATTTCAGTCTACAGAACTCTAGGAAAGAGCTAGCTCCTCTCTACACAAAGGATAGAGAACTCCTGGAAACCGCGCCCCTCTACATCCATTTTACAGAAATCCCGAAAGTTGCGTCTGCTACACACACTCAGCACACAAAAAACCCGCATATAGCGAATACCTACTTCTAAGCTACAGAACTCCAGGAAAGAGCTCCTCTCTACACCAAGGACAGAGAACTCCTGGAAACTGCGTCGATCTGCATCCAGGTAACAGAGCTCCCGTAAGCTGCGTCTCCTACACTCAGGCTTCAGAAATCCCATGCACTGCGTATGCCTATTGCCAGGCTACAGACCTCTTGGAAACCACTGCTCTCAGCACTCAGATACAGAACTCCGGTAAACTGCGTCTCTCTACATGCAGGTTACAGAATTCCCCGTAAGCATCGTGTGCTCCACTCAGGCTGCAGGACTCCTGGAAACTGTGTCTCTCGATATCCGTGGTACAGAACACCCGTAAGCTGGCTATCCTACACTCAGGGTACAGTAAACCCGCGTGTTGTGTATGCCTAATTCCAGGATACAGAAGTCCCGTAAGCTGCTTCTCCCTACACCCAGGATACCTAACTCCGCTAAGCTGTGTCTCTCTACATTCAGGGGTCAGAACTCCTATAAGCTGCATCTCCTACACACAGGATACAGAAAACCCACATATTGTGAATGCCTAATTCCAGGCTACAGAACTCCCGTAAACAACGTCTCTCTACTCCCAGGATGCAGAACTCCGCTAAGCTGCGTCTCTCTACATCCAGGTTACAGAACTCCCTTAAGCTGCGTCTGCTACACTGAGGCTACAGGCATCCCAGCTACGGCATATGCCTACTCCCAGGCAATGGAACTCTTTTAAACTGATTCTCTCTCCATACACCCAGGACACAGAACTCCTGGAACACGTGTCTCTCTACGTCCGGTTCACAGAGCTCCCGTAAGCTGCCTATCCTACATTCAGGGTACAGTGACCCGCAATAGCGAATGCCTAATTCCAGGCTACAGAACACAAGTAAACAGCTCCTCTCTACCCCCAGGAGAGAGAACGCCTGTAAACTGCGTCTCTCTACATCCAGGTAAAAGAGCTCCCGTAAGCTCCGTCTCCTTCACTCAGGATACAGAAAGCCCATACACAGCGTATGCCTATTGCCAAGCTGCAGCACTCGTGGAAAGTGCTTCTCCCTGCACAAGAGACAGAACTCCGGTAAACTGCATCTCTCTACACCCAGGTTCCTGAACTCCCATAAGCTGCGTCTGCTACACTCAGGCTACGGGAATCCCATATACAGCGTATGCCTACTCCAAGGCTGCCGAACTCTTGTAAACTGCTTCTCTCTACACAAGGATACAGACCTCTGGTAAAATGCTTCTCACTACGTTCAGGTGGCAGAACTACCGTAAGCTGCATCTGCTGCACTCAGGATACAGAAAACCCGCATATGGCGAAAGCCTACTCCCAGGCTTCAGATCTCCCGTAAACAACTTCTCTCTACGCCCAGGATGCAGAACTCCAGTAAACTGCATCTCTGTACGTCTAGGTTACAGAACTCCCGTAAGCTGCGTCTGATACACTCAGGCCATAGGAATCCCATATACAGCGTATGCCTACTCCCAGGCTGCAGAACTCCGGGAAACAGCTTCTCTGTACATTCAACCTACAGAACTCCTGGACACTGCATCTCTCGACACTTAGGTTACAGACCTCACATAAGTTGCAACTCCTACACTCAGGATACAGACAACGCACATATAGCGAGTGGCTAATTACAGTCTACAGAACTCCAGGAAACAGCTAGCTCCTCTCTACACAAAGGATAGAGAACTCCTGGAAACCGCGCCGCTCTACATCCATTTTACAGAAATCCCGAAAGTTGCATCTGCTACACACACTCAGCATACAAAAAACCCGCATATAGCGAATACCTACTTCTAAGCTACAGAACTCCAGGAAAGAGCTCCTCTCTACACCAAGGACAGAGAACTCCTGGAAACTGCGTCGATCTGCATCCAGGTAACAGAGCTCCCGTAAGCTGCGTCTCCTACACTCAGGCTTCAGAAATCCCATGCACTGCGTATGCCTATTGCCAGGCTACAGACCTCTTGGAAACCACTGCTCTCAGCACTCAGATACACAACTCCGGTAAACTGCGTCTCTCTACATGCAGGTTACAGAATTCCCCGTAAGCATCGTGTGCTCCACTCAGGCTGCAGGACTCCTGGAAACTGTGTCTCTCGATATCCGTGGTACAGAACACCCGTAAGCTGGCTATCCTACACTCAGGGTACAGTAAACCCGCGTGTTGTGTATGCCTAATTCCAGGATACAGAAGTCCCGTAAACTGCTTCTCCCTACACCCAGGATTCCTAACTCCGCTAAGCTGTGTCTCTCTACATTCAGGGGTCAGAACTCCTATAAGCTGCATCTCCTACACACAGGATACAGAAAACCCGCATATTGTGAATGCCTAATTCCAGGCTACAGAACTCCCGTAAACAACGTCTCTCTACTCCCAGGATGCAGAACTCCGCTAAGCTGCGTCTCTCTACATCCAGGTTACAGAACTCCCTTAAGCTGCGTCTGCTACACTGAGGCTACAGGCATCCCAGCTACGGCATATGCCTACTCCCAGGCAATGGAACTCTTTTAAACTGATTCTCTCTCCATACACCCAGGACACAGAACTCCTGGAACACGTGTCTCTCTACGTCCGGTTCACAGAGCTCCCGTAAGCTGCCTATCCTACATTCAGGGTACAGTGACCCGCAATAGCGAATGCCTAATTCCAGGCTACAGAACACAAGTAAACAGCTCCTCTCTACCCCCAGGAGAGAGAACGCTTGTAAACTGCGTCTCTCTACATCCAGGTAAAAGAGCTCCCGTAAGCTCCGTCTCCTTCACTCAGGATACAGAAAGCCCATACACAGCGTATGCCTATTGCCAAGCTGCAGCACTCGTGGAAAGTGCTTCTCCCTGCACAAGAGACAGAACTCCAGTAAACTGCATCTCTCTACACCCAGGTTCCTGAACTCCCATAAGCTGCGTCTGCTACACTCAGGCTACGGGAATCCCATATACAGCGTATGCCTACTCCAAGGCTGCCGAACTCTTGTAAACTGCTTCTCTCTACACAAGGATACAGAGCTCAGGTAAAATGCTTCTCACTACGTTCAGGTGGCAGAACTACCGTAAGCTGCATCTGCTGCACTCAGGATACAGAAAACCCGCATATGGCGAAAGCCTACTCCCAGGCTTCAGATCTCCCGTAAACAACTTCTCTCTACGCCCAGGATGCAGAACTCCAGTAAACTGCATCTCTGTACGTCTAGGTTACAGAACTCCCGTAAGCTGCGTCTGATACACTCAGGCCATAGGAATCCCATATACAGCGTATGCCTACTCCCAGGCTGCAGAACTCCGGGAAACAGCTTCTCTGTACATTCAACCTACAGAACTCCTGGACACTGCATCTCTCGACACTTAGGTTACAGACCTCACATAAGTTGCAACTCCTACACTCAGGATACAGACAACGCACATATAGCGAGTGGCTAATTACAGTCTACAGAACTCCAGGAAACAGCTAGCTCCTCTCTACACAAAGGATAGAGAACTCCTGGAAACCGCGCCGCTCTACATCCATTTTACAGAAATCCCGAAAGTTGCATCTGCTACACACACTCAGCATACAAAAAACCCGCATATAGCGAATACCTACTTCTAAGCTACAGAACTCCAGGAAAGAGCTCCTCTCTACACCAAGGACAGAGAACTCCTGGAAACTGCGTCGATCTGCATCCAGGTAACAGAGCTCCCGTAAGCTGCGTCTCCTACACTCAGGCTTCAGAAATCCCATGCACTGCGTATGCCTATTGCCAGGCTACAGACCTCTTGGAAACCACTGCTCTCAGCACTCAGATACACAACTCCGGTAAACTGCGTCTCTCTACATGCAGGTTACAGAATTCCCCGTAAGCATCGTGTGCTCCACTCAGGCTGCAGGACTCCTGGAAACTGTGTCTCTCGATATCCGTGGTACAGAACACCCGTAAGCTGGCTATCCTACACTCAGGGTACAGTAAACCCGCGTGTTGTGTATGCCTAATTCCAGGATACAGAAGTCCCGTAAACTGCTTCTCCCTATACCCAGGATACCTAACTCCGCTAAGCTGTGTCTCTCTACATTCAGGGGGCAGAACTCCTGTAAGCTGCATCTCCTACACACAGGATACAGAAAACCCGCATATTGTGAATGCCTAATTCCAGGCTACAGAACTCCCGTAAACAACGTCTCTCTACTCCCAGGATGCAGAACTCCGCTAAGCTGCGTCTCTCTACATCCAGGTTACAGAACTCCCTTAAGCTGCATCTGCTACACTGAGGCTACAGGCATCCCAGCTACGGCATATGCCTACTCCCAGGCAATGGAACTCTTTTAAACTGATTCTCTCTCCATACACCCAGGACACAGAACTCCTGGAACACGTGTCTCTCTACGTCCGGTTCACAGAGCTCCCGTAAGCTGCCTATCCTACATTCAGGGTACAGTGACCCGCAATAGCGAATGCCTAATTCCAGGCTACAGAACACAAGTAAACAGCTCCTCTCTACCCCCAGGAGAGAGAACGCCTGTAAACTGCGTCTCTCTACATCCAGGTAAAAGAGCTCCCGTAAGCTCCGTCTCCTTCACTCAGGATACAGAAAGCCCATACACAGCGTATGCCTATTGCCAAGCTGCAGCACTCGTGGAAAGTGCTTCTCCCTGCACAAGAGACAGAACTCCGGTAAACTGCATCTCTCTACACCCAGGTTCCTGAACTCCCATAAGCTGCGTCTGCTACACTCAGGCTACGGGAATCCCATATACAGCGTATGCCTACTCCAAGGCTGCCGAACTCTTGTAAACTGCTTCTCTCTACACACGGATACAGACCTCTGGTAAAATGCTTCTCACTACGTTCAGGTGGCAGAACTACCGTAAGCTGCATCTGCTGCACTCAGGATACAGAAAACCCGCATATGGCGAAAGCCTACTCCCAGGCTTCAGATCTCCCGTAAACAACTTCTCTCTACGCCCAGGATGCAGAACTCCAGTAAACTGCATCTCTGTACGTCTAGGTTACAGAACTCCCGTAAGCTGCGTCTGATACACTCAGGCCATAGGAATCCCATATACAGCGTATGCCTACTCCCAGGCTGCAGAACTCCAGGAAACAGCTTCTCTGTACATTCAACCTACAGAACTCCTGGACACTGCATCTCTCGACACTTAGGTTACAGACCTCACAGAAGTTGCAACTCCTACACTCAGGATACAGACAACGCACATATAGCGAGTGGCTAATTACAGTCTACAGAACTCCAGGAAACAGCTAGCTCCTCTCTACACAAAGGATAGAGAACTCCTGGAAACCGCGCCGCTCTACATCCATTTTACAGAAATCCCGAAAGTTGCGTCTGCTACACACACTCAGCATACAAAAAACCCGCATATAGCGAATACCTACTTCTAAGCTACAGAACTCCAGGAAAGAGCTCCTCTCTACACCAAGGACAGAGAACTCCTGGAAACTGCATCGATCTGCATCCAGGAAACAGAGCTCCTGTAAGCTGCGTCTCCTACACTCAGGCTTCAGAAATCCCATGCACTGCGTATGCCTATTGCCAGGCTACAGACCTCTTGGAAACCACTGCTCTCAGCACTCAGATACAGAACTCTGGTAAACTGCGTCTCTCTACATGCAGGTTACAGAATTCCCCGTAAGCATCGTGTGCTCCACTCAGGCTGCAGGCCTCCTGGAAACTGTGTCTCTCGATATCCGTGGTACAGAACACCCGTAAGCTGGCTATCCTACACTCAGGGTACAGTAAACCCGCGTGTTGTGTATGCCTAATTCCAGGATACAGAAGTCCCGTAAACTGCTTCTCCCTACACCCAGGATACCTAACTCCGCTAAGCTGTGTCTCTCTACATTCAGGGGTCAGAACTCCTATAAGCTGCATCTCCTACACACAGGATACAGAAAACCCGCATATTGTGAATGCCTAATTCCAGGCTACAGAACTCCCGTAAACAACGTCTCTCTACTCCCAGGATGCAGAACTCCGCTAAGCTGCGTCTCTCTACATCCAGGTTACAGAACTCCCTTAAGCTGCGTCTGCTACACTGAAGCTACAGGCATCCCAGCTACGGCATATGTCTACTCCCAGGCAACGGAACTCTTTTAAACTGATTCTCTCTCCATACACCCAGGACACAGAACTCCTGGAACACGTGTCTCTCTACGTCCGGTTCACAGAGCTCCCGTAAGCTGCCTATCCTACATTCAGGGTACAGTGACCCGCAATAGCGAATGCCTAATTCCAGGCTACAGAACACAAGTAAACAGCTCCTCTCTACCCCCAGGAGAGAGAACGCCTGTAAACTGCGTCTCTCTACATCCAGGTAAAAGAGCTCCCGTAAGCTCCGTCTCCTTCACTCAGGATACAGAAAGCCCATACACAGCGTATGCCTATTGCCAAGCTGCAGCACTCGTGGAAAGTGCTTCTCCCTGCACAAGAGACAGAACTCCGGTAAACTGCATCTCTCTACACCCAGGTTCCTGAACTCCCATAAGCTGCGTCTGCTACACTCAGGCTACGGGAATCCCATATACAGCGTATGCCTACTCCAAGGCTGCCGAACTCTTGTAAACTGCTTCTCTCTACACAAGGATACAGACCTCTGGTAAAATGCTTCTCACTACGTTCAGGTGGCAGAACTACCGTAAGCTGCATCTGCTGCACTCAGGATACAGAAAACCCGCATATGGCGAAAGCCTACTCCCAGGCTTCAGATCTCCCGTAAACAACTTCTCTCTACGCCCAGGATGCAGAACTCCAGTAAACTGCATCTCTGTACGTCTAGGTTACAGAACTCCCGTAAGCTGCGTCTGATACACTCAGGCCATAGGAATCCCATATACAGCGTATGCCTACTCCCAGGCTGCAGAACTCCAGGAAACAGCTTCTCTGTACATTCAACCTACAGAACTCCTGGACACTGCATCTCTCGACACTTAGGTTACAGACCTCACAGAAGTTGCAACTCCTACACTCAGGATACAGACAACGCACATATAGCGAGTGGCTAATTACAGTCTACAGAACTCCAGGAAACAGCTAGCTCCTCTCTACACAAAGGATAGAGAACTCCTGGAAACCGCGCCGCTCTACATCCATTTTAGAGAAATCCCAAAAGTTGCGTCTGCTACACACACTCAGCATACAAAAAACCCGCATATAGCGAATACCTACTTCTAAGCTACAGAACTCCAGGAAAGAGCTCCTCTCTACACCAAGGACAGAGAACTCCTGGAAACTGCATCGATCTGCATCCAGGTAACAGAGCTCCTGTAAGCTGCATCTCCTACACTCAGGCTTCAGAAATCCCATGCACTGCGTATGCCTATTGCCAGGCTACAGACCTCTTGGAAACCACTGCTCTCAGCACTCAGATACAGAACTCCGGTAAACTGCGTCTCTCTACATGCAGGTTACAGAATTCCCCGTAAGCATCGTGTGCTCCACTCAGGCTGCAGGACTCCTGGAAACTGTGTCTCTCGATATCCGTGGTACAGAACACCCGTAAGCTGGCTATCCTACACTCAGGGTACAGTAAACCCGCGTGTTGTGTATGCCTAATTCCAGGATACAGAAGTCCCGTAAGCTGCTTCTCCCTACACCCAGGATACCTAACTCCGCTAAGCTGTGTCTCTCTACATTCAGGGGTCAGAACTCCTGTAAGCTGCATCTCCTACACACAGGATGCAGAAAACCCGCATATTGTGAATGCCTAATTCCAGGCTACAGAACTCCCGTAAACAACGTCTCTCTACTCCCAGGATGCAGAACTCCGCTAAGCTGCGTCTCTCTACATCCAGGTTACAGAACTCCCTTAAGCTGCGTCTGCTACACTGAGGCTACAGGCATCCCAGCTACGGCATATGCCTACTCCCAGGCAACGGAACTCTTTAAACTGATTCTCTCTCCATACACCCAGGACACAGAACTCCTGGAACACGTGTCTCTCTACGTCCGGTTCACAGAGCTCCCGTAAGCTGCCTATCCTACATTCAGGGTACAGTGAACCCGCAATAGCGGATGCCTAATTCCAGGCTACAGAACACAAGTAAACAGCTCCTCTCTACCCCCAGGAGAGAGAACGCCTGTAAACTGCGTCTCTCTACATCCAGGTAAAAGAGCTCCCGTAAGCTCCGTCTCCTTCACTCAGGATACAGAAAGCCCATACACAGCGTATGCCTATTGCCAAGCTGCAGCACTCTTGGAAAGTGCTTCTCCCTGCACAAGAGACAGAACTCCGGTAAACTGCATCTCTCTACACCCAGGTTCCTGAACTCCCATAAGCTGCGTCTGCTACACTCAGGCTACGGGAATCCCATATACAGCGTATGCCTACTCCAAGGCTGCCGAACTCTTGTAAACTGCTTCTCCCTACACAAGGATACAGAGCTCAGGTAAAATGCTTCTCACTACGTTCAGGTGGCAGAACTACCGTAAGCTGCATCTGCTGCACTCAGGATACAGAAAACCCGCATATGGCGAAAGCCTACTCCCAGGCTTCAGATCTCCCGTAAACAACTTCTCTCTACGCCCAGGATGCAGAACTCCAGTAAACTGCATCTCTGTACGTCTAGGTTACAGAACTCCCGTAAGCTGCGTCTGATACACTCAGGCCATAGGAATCCCATATACAGCGTATGCCTACTCCCAGGCTGCAGAACTCCAGGAAACAGCTTCTCTGTACATTCAACCTACAGAACTCCTGGACACTGCATCTCTCGACACTTAGGTTACAGACCTCACAGAAGTTGCAACTCCTACACTCAGGATACAGACAACGCACATATAGCGAGTGGCTAATTACAGTCTACAGAACTCCAGGAAACAGCTAGCTCCTCTCTACACAAAGGATAGAGAACTCCTGGAAACCGCGCCGCTCTACATCCATTTTACAGAAATCCCGAAAGTTGCGTCTGCTACACACACTCAGCATACAAAAAACCCGCATATAGCGAATACCTACTTCTAAGCTACAGAACTCCAGGAAAGAGCTCCTCTCTACACCAAGGACAGAGAACTCCTGGAAACTGCGTCGATCTGCATCCAGGAAACAGAGCTCCTGTAAGCTGCGTCTCCTACACTCAGGCTTCAGAAATCCCATGCACTGCGTATGCCTATTGCCAGGCTACAGACCTCTTGGAAACCACTGCTCTCAGCACTCAGATACAGAACTCCGGTAAACTGCGTCTCTCTACATGCAGGTTACAGAATTCCCCGTAAGCATCGTGTGCTCCACTCAGGCTGCAGGACTCCTGGAAACTGTGTCTCTCGATATCCGTGGTACAGAACACCCGTAAGCTGGCTATCCTACACTCAGGGTACAGTAAACCCGCGTGTTGTGTATGCCTAATTCCAGGATACAGAAGTCCCGTAAGCTGCTTCTCCCTACACCCAGGATACCTAACTCCGCTAAGCTGTGTCTCTCTACATTCAGGGGTCAGAACTCCTGTAAGCTGCATCTCCTACACACAGGATGCAGAAAACCCGCATATTGTGAATGCCTAATTCCAGGCTACAGAACTCCCGTAAACAACGTCTCTCTACTCCCAGGATGCAGAACTCCGCTAAGCTGCGTCTCTCTACATCCAGGTTACAGAACTCCCTTAAGCTGCGTCTGCTACACTGAGGCTACAGGCATCCCAGCTACGGCATATGCCTACTCCCAGGCAACGGAACTCTTTTAAACTGATTCTCTCTCCATACACCCAGGACACAGAACTCCTGGAACACGTGTCTCTCTACGTCCGGTTCACAGAGCTCCCGTAAGCTGCCTATCCTACATTCAGGGTACAGTGACCCGCAATAGCGAATGCCTAATTCCAGGCTACAGAACACAAGTAAACAGCTCCTCTCTACCCCCAGGAGAGAGAACGCCTGTAAACTGCGTCTCTCTACATCCAGGTAAAAGAGCTCCCGTAAGCTCCGTCTCCTTCACTCAGGATACAGAAAGCCCATACACAGCGTATGCCTATTGCCAAGCTGCAGCACTCGTGGAAAGTGCTTCTCCCTGCACAAGAGACAGAACTCCGGTAAACTGCATCTCTCTACACCCAGGTTCCTGAACTCCCATAAGCTGCGTCTGCTACACTCAGGCTACGGGAATCCCATATACAGCGTATGCCTACTCCAAGGCTGCCGAACTCTTGTAAACTGCTTCTCTCTACACAAGGATACAGACCTCTGGTAAAATGCTTCTCACTACGTTCAGGTGGCAGAACTACCGTAAGCTGCATCTGCTGCACTCAGGATACAGAAAACCCGCATATGGCGAAAGCCTACTCCCAGGCTTCAGATCTCCCGTAAACAACTTCTCTCTACGCCCAGGATGCAGAACTCCAGTAAACTGCATCTCTGTACGTCTAGGTTACAGAACTCCCGTAAGCTGCGTCTGATACACTCAGGCCATAGGAATCCCATATACAGCGTATGCCTACTCCCAGGCTGCAGAACTCCGGGAAACAGCTTCTCTGTACATTCAACCTACAGAACTCCTGGACACTGCATCTCTCGACACTTAGGTTACAGACCTCACACAAGTTGCAACTCCTACACTCAGGATACAGACAACGCACACATAGCGAGTGGCTAATTACAGTCTACAGAACTCCAGGAAACAGCTAGCTCCTCTCTACACAAAGGATAGAGAACTCCTGGAAACCGCGCCGCTCTACATCCATTTTACAGAAATCCCGAAAGTTGCGTCTGCTACACACACTCAGCATACAAAAAACCCGCATATAGCGAATACCTACTTCTAAGCTACAGAACTCCAGGAAAGAGCTCCTCTCTACACCAAGGACAGAGAACTCCTGGAAACTGCGTCGATCTGCATCCAGGTAACAGAGCTCCCGTAAGCTGCATCTCCTACACTCAGGCTTCAGAAATCCCATGCACTGCGTATGCCTATTGCCAGGCTACAGACCTCTTGGAAACCACTGCTCTCAGCACTCAGATACAGAACTCCGGTAAACTGCGTCTCTCTACATGCAGGTTACAGAATTCCCCGTAAGCATCGTGTGCTCCACTCAGGCTGCAGGCCTCCTGGAAACTGTGTCTCTCGATATCCGTGGTACAGAACACCCGTAAGCTGGCTATCCTACACTCAGGGTACAGTAAACCCGCGTGTTGTGTATGCCTAATTCCAGGATACAGAAGTCCCGTAAGCTGCTTCTCCCTACACCCAGGATACCTAACTCCGCTAAGCTGTGTCTCTCTACATTCAGGGGTCAGAACTCCTGTAAGCTGCATCTCCTACACACAGGATGCAGAAAACCCGCATATTGTGAATGCCTAATTCCAGGCTACAGAACTCCCGTAAACAACGTCTCTCTACTCCCAGGATGCAGAACTCCGCTAAGCTGCGTCTCTCTACATCCAGGTTACAGAACTCCCTTAAGCTGCGTCTGCTACACTGAGGCTACAGGCATCCCAGCTACGGCATATGCCTACTCCCAGGCAACGGAACTCTTTTAAACTGATTCTCTCTCCATACACCCAGGACACAGAACTCCTGGAACACGTGTCTCTCTACGTCCGGTTCACAGAGCTCCCGTAAGCTGCCTATCCTACATTCAGGGTACAGTGAACCCGCAATAGCGGATGCCTAATTCCAGGCTACAGAACACAAGTAAACAGCTCCTCTCTACCCCCAGGAGAGAGAACGCCTGTAAACTGCGTCTCTCTACATCCAGGTAAAAGAGCTCCCGTAAGCTCCGTCTCCTTCACTCAGGATACAGAAAGCCCATACACAGCGTATGCCTATTGCCAAGCTGCAGCACTCTTGGAAAGTGCTTCTCCCTGCACAAGAGACAGAACTCCGGTAAACTGCATCTCTCTACACCCAGGTTCCTGAACTCCCATAAGCTGCGTCTGCTACACTCAGGCTACGGGAATCCCATATACAGCGTATGCCTACTCCAAGGCTGCCGAACTCTTGTAAACTGCTTCTCCCTACACAAGGATACAGAGCTCAGGTAAAATGCTTCTCACTACGTTCAGGTGGCAGAACTACCGTAAGCTGCATCAGCTGCACTCAGGATACAGAAAACCCGCATATGGCGAAAGCCTACTCCCAGGCTTCAGATCTCCCGTAAACAACTTCTCTCTACGCCCAGGATGCAGAACTCCAGTAAACTGCATCTCTGTACGTCTAGGTTACAGAACTCCCGTAAGCTGCGTCTGATACACTCAGGCCATAGGAATCCCATATACAGCGTATGCCTACTCCCAGGCTGCAGAACTCCAGGAAACAGCTTCTCTGTACATTCAACCTACAGAACTCCTGGACACTGCATCTCTCGACACTTAGGTTACAGACCTCACAGAAGTTGCAACTCCTACACTCAGGATACAGACAACGCACATATAGCGAGTGGCTAATTACAGTCTACAGAACTCCAGGAAACAGCTAGCTCCTCTCTACACAAAGGATAGAGAACTCCTGGAAACCGCGCCGCTCTACATCCATTTTACAGAAATCCCGAAAGTTGCGTCTGCTACACACACTCAGCATACAAAAAACCCGCATATAGCGAATACCTACTTCTAAGCTACAGAACTCCAGGAAAGAGCTCCTCTCTACACCAAGGACAGAGAACTCCTGGAAACTGCATCGATCTGCATCCAGGTAACAGAGCTCCTGTAAGCTGCATCTCCTACACTCAGGCTTCAGAAATCCCATGCACTGCGTATGCCTATTGCCAGGCTACAGACCTCTTGGAAACCACTGCTCTCAGCACTCAGATACAGAACTCCGGTAAACTGCGTCTCTCTACATGCAGGTTACAGAATTCCCCGTAAGCATCGTGTGCTCCACTCAGGCTGCAGGACTCCTGGAAACTGTGTCTCTCGATATCCGTGGTACAGAACACCCGTAAGCTGGCTATCCTACACTCAGGGTACAGTAAACCCGCGTGTTGTGTATGCCTAATTCCAGGATACAGAAGTCCCGTAAGCTGCTTCTCCCTACACCCAGGATACCTAACTCCGCTAAGCTGTGTCTCTCTACATTCAGGGGTCAGAACTCCTGTAAGCTGCATCTCCTACACACAGGATGCAGAAAACCTGCATATTGTGAATGCCTAATTCCAGGCTACAGAACTCCCGTAAACAACGTCTCTCTACTCCCAGGATGCAGAACTCCGCTAAGCTGCGTCTCTCTACATCCAGGTTACAGAACTCCCTTAAGCTGCGTCTGCTACACTGAGGCTACAGGCATCCCAGCTACGGCATATGCCTACTCCCAGGCAACGGAACTCTTTTAAACTGATTCTCTCTCCATACACCCAGGACACAGAACTCCTGGAACACGTGTCTCTCTACGTCCGGTTCACAGAGCTCCCGTAAGCTGCCTATCCTACATTCAGGGTACAGTGAACCCGCAATAGCGGATGCCTAATTCCAGGCTACAGAACACAAGTAAACAGCTCCTCTCTACCCCCAGGAGAGAGAACGCCTGTAAACTGCGTCTCTCTACATCCAGGTAAAAGAGCTCCCGTAAGCTCCGTCTCCTTCACTCAGGATACAGAAAGCCCATACACAGCGTATGCCTATTGCCAAGCTGCAGCACTCTTGGAAAGTGCTTCTCCCTGCACAAGAGACAGAACTCCGGTAAACTGCATCTCTCTACACCCAGGTTCCTGAACTCCCATAAGCTGCGTCTGCTACACTCAGGCTACGGGAATCCCATATACAGCGTATGCCTACTCCAAGGCTGCCGAACTCTTGTAAACTGCTTCTCCCTACACAAGGAAACAGAGCTCAGGTAAAATGCTTCTCACTACGTTCAGGTGGCAGAACTACCGTAAGCTGCATCTGCTGCACTCAGGATACAGAAAACCCGCATATGGCGAAAGCCTACTCCCAGGCTTCAGATCTCCCGTAAACAACTCTTCTCTACGCCCAGGATGCAGAACTCCAGTAAACTGCATCTCTGTACGTCTAGGTTACAGAACTCCCGTAAGCTGCGTCTGATACACTCAGGCCATAGGAATCCCATATACAGCGTATGCCTACTCCCAGGCTGCAGAACTCCAGGAAACAGCTTCTCTGTACATTCAACCTACAGAACTCCTGGACACTGCATCTCTCGACACTTAGGTTACAGACCTCACAGAAGTTGCAACTCCTACACTCAGGATACAGACAACGCACAAATAGCGAGTGGCTAATTACAGTCTACAGAACTCCAGGAAACAGCTAGCTCCTCTCTACACAAAGGATAGAGAACTCCTGGAAACCGCGCCGCTCTACATCCATTTTACAGAAATCCCGAAAGTTGCGTCTGCTACACACACTCAGCATACAAAAAACCCGCATATAGCGAATACCTACTTCTAAGCTACAGAACTCCAGGAAAGAGCTCCTCTCTACACCAAGGACAGAGAACTCCTGGAAACTGCGTCGATCTGCATCCAGGAAACAGAGCTCCTGTAAGCTGCGTCTCCTACACTCAGGCTTCAGAAATCCCATGCACTGCGTATGCCTATTGCCAGGCTACAGACCTCTTGGAAACCACTGCTCTCAGCACTCAGATACAGAACTCTGGTAAACTGCGTCTCTCTACATGCAGGTTACAGAATTCCCCGTAAGCATCGTGTGCTCCACTCAGGCTGCAGGCCTCCTGGAAACTGTGTCTCTCGATATCCGTGGTACAGAACACCCGTAAACTGGCTATCCTACACTCAGGGTACAGTAAACCCGCGTGTTGTGTATGCCTAATTCCAGGATACAGAAGTCCCGTAAACTGCTTCTCCCTACACCCAGGATACCTAACTCCGCTAAGCTGTGTCTCTCTACATTCAGGGGTCAGAACTCCTGTAAGCTGCATCTCCTACACACAGGATACAGAAAACCCGCATATTGTGAATGCCTAATTCCAGGCTACAGAACTCCCGTAAACAACGTCTCTCTACTCCCAGGATGCAGAACTCCGCTAAGCTGCGTCTCTCTACATCCAGGTTACAGAACTCCCTTAAGCTGCGTCTGCTACACTGAAGCTACAGGCATCCCAGCTACGGCATATGTCTACTCCCAGGCAACGGAACTCTTTTAAACTGATTCTCTCTCCATACACCCAGGACACAGAACTCCTGGAACACGTGTCTCTCTACGTCCGGTTCACAGAGCTCCCGTAAGCTGCCTATCCTACATTCAGGGTACAGTGACCCGCAATAGCGAATGCCTAATTCCAGGCTACAGAACACAAGTAAACAGCTCCTCTCTACCCCCAGGAGAGAGAACGCCTGTAAACTGCGTCTCTCTACATCCAGGTAAAAGAGCTCCCATAAGCTCCGTCTCCTTCACTCAGGATACAGAAAGCCCATACACAGCGTATGCCTATTGCCAAGCTGCAGCACTCGTGGAAAGTGCTTCTCCCTGCACAAGAGACAGAACTCCGGTAAACTGCATCTCTCTACACCCAGGTTCCTGAACTCCCATAAGCTGCGTCTGCTACACTCAGGCTACGGGAATCCCATATACAGCGTATGCCTACTCCAAGGCTGCCGAACTCTTGTAAACTGCTTCTCTCTACACAAGGATACAGACCTCTGGTAAAATGCTTCTCACTACGTTCAGGTGGCAGAACTACCGTAAGCTGCATCTGCTGCACTCAGGATACAGAAAACCCGCATATGGCGAAAGCCTACTCCCAGGCTTCAGATCTCCCGTAAACAACTTCTCTCTACGCCCAGGATGCAGAACTCCAGTAAACTGCATCTCTGTACGTCTAGGTTACAGAACTCCCGTAAGCTGCGTCTGATACACTCAGGCCATAGGAATCCCATATACAGCGTATGCCTACTCCCAGGCTGCAGAACTCCGGGAAACAGCTTCTCTGTACATTCAACCTACAGAACTCCTGGACACTGCATCTCTCGACACTTAGGTTACAGACCTCACAGAAGTTGCAACTCCTACACTCAGGATACAGACAACGCACATATAGCGAGTGGCTAATTACAGTCTACAGAACTCCAGGAAAGAGCTAGCTCCTCTCTACACAAAGGATAGAGAACTCCTGGAAACCGCGCCGCTCTACATCCATTTTACAGAAATCCCGAAAGTTGCGTCTGCTACACACACTCAGCATACAAAAAACCCGCATATAGCGAATACCTACTTCTAAGCTACAGAACTCCAGGAAAGAGCTCCTCTCTACACCAAGGACAGAGAACTCCTGGAAACTGCATCGATCTGCATCCAGGTAACAGAGCTCCTGTAAGCTGCGTCTCCTACACTCAGGCTTCAGAAATCCCATGCACTGCGTATGCCTATTGCCAGGCTACAGACCTCTTGGAAACCACTGCTCTCAGCACTCAGATACAGAACTCCGGTAAACTGCGTCTCTCTACATGCAGGTTACAGAATTCCCCGTAAGCATCGTGTGCTCCACTCAGGCTGCAGGCCTCCTGGAAACTGTGTCTCTCGATATCCGTGGTACAGAACACCCGTAAGCTGGCTATCCTACACTCAGGGTACAGTAAACCCGCGTGTTGTGTATGCCTAATTCCAGGATACAGAAGTCCCGTAAGCTGCTTCTCCCTACACCCAGGATACCTAACTCCGCTAAGCTGTGTCTCTCTACATTCAGGGGTCAGAACTCCTGTAAGCTGCATCTCCTACACACAGGATGCAGAAAACCCGCATATTGTGAATGCCTAATTCCAGGCTACAGAACTCCCATAAACAACGTCTCTCTACTCCCAGGATGCAGAACTCCGCTAAGCTGCGTCTCTCTACATCCAGGTTACAGAACTCCCTTAAGCTGCGTCTGCTACACTGAGGCTACAGGCATCCCAGCTACGGCATATGCCTACTCCCAGGCAACGGAACTCTTTTAAACTGATTCTCTCTCCATACACCCAGGACACAGAACTCCTGGAACACGTGTCTCTCTACGTCCGGTTCACAGAGCTCCCGTAAGCTGCCTATCCTACATTCAGGGTACAGTGAACCCGCAATAGCGGATGCCTAATTCCAGGCTACAGAACACAAGTAAACAGCTCCTCTCTACCCCCAGGAGAGAGAACGCCTGTAAACTGCGTCTCTCTACATCCAGGTAAAAGAGCTCCCGTAAGCTCCGTCTCCTTCACTCAGGATACAGAAAGCCCATACACAGCGTATGCCTATTGCCAAGCTGCAGCACTCTTGGAAAGTGCTTCTCCCTGCACAAGAGACAGAACTCCCGTAAACTGCATCTCTCTACACCCAGGTTCCTGAACTCCCATAAGCTGCGTCTGCTACACTCAGGCTACGGGAATCCCATATACAGCGTATGCCTACTCCAAGGCTGCCGAACTCTTGTAAACTGCTTCTCCCTACACAAGGAAACAGAGCTCAGGTAAAATGCTTCTCACTACGTTCAGGTGGCAGAACTACCGTAAGCTGCATCTGCTGCACTCAGGATACAGAAAACCCGCATATGGCGAAAGCCTACTCCCAGGCTTCAGATCTCCCGTAAACAACTTCTCTCTACGCCCAGGATGCAGAACTCCAGTAAACTGCATCTCTGTACGTCTAGGTTACAGAACTCCCGTAAGCTGCGTCTGATACACTCAGGCCATAGGAATCCCATATACAGTGTATGCCTACTCCCAGGCTGCAGAACTCCGGGAAACAGCTTCTCTGTACATTCAACCTACAGAACTCCTGGACACTGCATCTCTCGACACTTAGGTTACAGACCTCACAGAAGTTGCAACTCCTACACTCAGGATACAGACAACGCACATATAGCGAGTGGCTAATTACAGTCTACAGAACTCCAGGAAACAGCTAGCTCCTCTCTACACAAAGGATAGAGAACTCCTGGAAACCGCGCCGCTCTACATCCATTTTACAGAAATCCCGAAAGTTGCGTCTGCTACACACACTCAGCATACAAAAAACCCGCATATAGCGAATACCTACTTCTAAGCTACAGAACTCCAGGAAAGAGCTCCTCTCTACACCAAGGACAGAGAACTCCTGGAAACTGCGTCGATCTGCATCCAGGAAACAGAGCTCCTGTAAGCTGCGTCTCCTACACTCAGGCTTCAGAAATCCCATGCACTGCGTATGCCTATTGCCAGGCTACAGACCTCTTGGAAACCACTGCTCTCAGCACTCAGATACAGAACTCTGGTAAAATGCGTCTCTCTACATGCAGGTTACAGAATTCCCCGTAAGCATCGTGTGCTCCACTCAGGCTGCAGGCCTCCTGGAAACTGTGTCTCTCGATATCCGTGGTACAGAACACCCGTAAGCTGGCTATCCTACACTCAGGGTACAGTAAACCCGCGTGTTGTGTATGCCTAATTCCAGGATACAGAAGTCCCGTAAACTGCTTCTCCCTACACCCAGGATACCTAACTCCGCTAAGCTGTGTCTCTCTACATTCAGGGGTCAGAACTCCTGTAAGCTGCATCTCCTACACACAGGATACAGAAAACCCGCATATTGTGAATGCCTAATTCCAGGCTACAGAACTCCCGTAAACAACGTCTCTCTACTCCCAGGATGCAGAACTCCGCTAAGCTGCGTCTCTCTACATCCAGGTTACAGAACTCCCTTAAGCTGCGTCTGCTACACTGAAGCTACAGGCATCCCAGCTACGGCATATGTCTACTCCCAGGCAACGGAACTCTTTTAAACTGATTCTCTCTCCATACACCCAGGACACAGAACTCCTGGAACACGTGTCTCTCTACGTCCGGTTCACAGAGCTCCCGTAAGCTGCCTATCCTACATTCAGGGTACAGTGACCCGCAATAGCGAATGCCTAATTCCAGGCTACAGAACACAAGTAAACAGCTCCTCTCTACCCCCAGGAGAGAGAACGCCTGTAAACTGCGTCTCTCTACATCCAGGTAAAAGAGCTCCCGTAAGCTCCGTCTCCTTCACTCAGGATACAGAAAGCCCATACACAGCGTATGCCTATTGCCAAGCTGCAGCACTCGTGGAAAGTGCTTCTCCCTGCACAAGAGACAGAACTCCGGTAAACTGCATCTCTCTACACCCAGGTTCCTGAACTCCCATAAGCTGCGTCTGCTACACTCAGGCTACGGGAATCCCATATACAGCGTATGCCTACTCCAAGGCTGCCGAACTCTTGTAAACTGCTTCTCCCTACACAAGGATACAGACCTCTGGTAAAATGCTTCTCACTACGTTCAGGTGGCAGAACTACCGTAAGCTGCATCTGCTGCACTCAGGATACAGAAAACCCGCATATGGCGAAAGCCTACTCCCAGGCTTCAGATCTCCCGTAAACAACTTCTCTCTACGCCCAGGATGCAGAACTCCAGTAAACTGCATCTCTGTACGTCTAGGTTACAGAACTCCCGTAAGCTGCGTCTGATACACTCAGGCCATAGGAATCCCATATACAGCGTATGCCTACTCCCAGGCTGCAGAACTCCGGGAAACAGCTTCTCTGTACATTCAACCTACAGAACTCCTGGACACTGCATCTCTCGACACTTAGGTTACAGACCTCACAGAAGTTGCAACTCCTACACTCAGGATACAGACAATGCACATTTAGCGAGTGGCTAATTACAGTCTACCGAACTCCAGGAAAGAGCTAGCTCCTCTCTACACAAAGGATAGAGAACTCCTGGAAACCGCGCCGCTCTACATCCATTTTACAGAAATCCCGAAAGTTGCGTCTGCTACACACACTCAGCATACAAAAAACCCGCATATAGCGAATACCTACTTCTAAGCTACAGAACTCCAGGAAAGAGCTCCTCTCTACACCAAGGACAGAGAACTCCTGGAAACTGCATCGATCTGCATCCAGGTAACAGAGCTCCTGTAAGCTGCGTCTCCTACACTCAGGCTTCAGAAATCCCATGCACTGCGTATGCCTATTGCCAGGCTACAGACCTCTTGGAAACCACTGCTCTCAGCACTCAGATACACAACTCCGGTAAACTGCGTCTCTCTACATGCAGGTTACAGAATTCCCCGTAAGCATCGTGTGCTCCACTCAGGCTGCAGGCCTCCTGGAAACTGTGTCTCTCGATATCCGTGGTACAGAACACCCGTAAGCTGGCTATCCTACACTCAGGGTACAGTAAACCCGCGTGTTGTGTATGCCTAATTCCAGGATACAGAAGTCCCGTAAGCTGCTTCTCCCTACACCCAGGATACCTAACTCCGCTAAGCTGTGTCTCTCTACATTCAGGGGTCAGAACTCCTGTAAGCTGCATCTCCTACACACAGGATGCAGAAAACCCGCATATTGTGAATGCCTAATTCCAGGCTACAGAACTCCCATAAACAACGTCTCTCTACTCCCAGGATGCAGAACTCCGCTAAGCTGCGTCTCTCTACATCCAGGTTACAGAACTCCCTTAAGCTGCGTCTGCTACACTGAGGCTACAGGCATCCCAGCTACGGCATATGCCTACTCCCAGGCAACGGAACTCTTTTAAACTGATTCTCTCTCCATACACCCAGGACACAGAACTCCTGGAACACGTGTCTCTCTACGTCCGGTTCACAGAGCTCCCGTAAGCTGCCTATCCTACATTCAGGGTACAGTGAACCCGCAATAGCGGATGCCTAATTCCAGGCTACAGAACACAAGTAAACAGCTCCTCTCTACCCCCAGGAGAGAGAACGCCTGTAAACTGCGTCTCTCTACATCCAGGTAAAAGAGCTCCCGTAAGCTCCGTCTCCTTCACTCAGGATACAGAAAGCCCATACACAGCGTATGCCTATTGCCAAGCAGCAGCACTCTTGGAAAGTGCTTCTCCCTGCACAAGAGACAGAACTCCGGTAAACTGCATCTCTCTACACCCAGGTTCCTGAACTCCCATAAGCTGCGTCTGCTACACTCAGGCTACGGGAATCCCATATACAGCGTATGCCTACTCCAAGGCTGCCGAACTCTTGTAAACTGCTTCTCCCTACACAAGGATACAGAGCTCAGGTAAAATGCTTCTCACTACGTTCAGGTGGCAGAACTACCGTAAGCTGCATCTGCTGCACTCAGGATACAGAAAACCCGCATATGGCGAAAGCCTACTCCCAGGCTTCAGATCTCCCGTAAACAACTTCTCTCTACGCCCAGGATGCAGAACTCCAGTAAACTGCATCTCTGTACGTCTAGGTTACAGAACTCCCGTAAGCTGCGTCTGATACACTCAGGCCATAGGAATCCCATATACAGCGTATGCCTACTCCCAGGCTGCAGAACTCCAGGAAACAGCTTCTCTGTACATTCAACCTACAGAACTCCTGGACACTGCATCTCTCGACACTTAGGTTACAGACCTCACAGAAGTTGCAACTCCTACACTCAGGATACAGACAACGCACATATAGCGAGTGGCTAATTACAGTCTACAGAACTCCAGGAAACAGCTAGCTCCTCTCTACACAAAGGATAGAGAACTCCTGGAAACCGCGCCGCTCTACATCCATTTTACAGAAATCCCGAAAGTTGCGTCTGCTACACACACTCAGCATACAAAAAACCCGCATATAGCGAATACCTACTTCTAAGCTACAGAACTCCAGGAAAGAGCTCCTCTCTACACCAAGGACAGAGAACTCCTGGAAACTGCGTCGATCTGCATCCAGGAAACAGAGCTCCTGTAAGCTGCGTCTCCTACACTCAGGCTTCAGAAATCCCATGCACTGCGTATGCCTATTGCCAGGCTACAGACCTCTTGGAAACCACTGCTCTCAGCACTCAGATACAGAACTCTGGTAAACTGCGTCTCTCTACATGCAGGTTACAGAATTCCCCGTAAGCATCGTGTGCTCCACTCAGGCTGCAGGCCTCCTGGAAACTGTGTCTCTCGATATCCGTGGTACAGAACACCCGTAAGCTGGCTATCCTACACTCAGGGTACAGTAAACCCGCGTGTTGTGTATGCCTAATTCCAGGATACAGAAGTCCCGTAAGCTGCTTCTCCCTACACCCAGGATACCTAACTCCGCTAAGCTGTGTCTCTCTACATTCAGGGGTCAGAACTCCTGTAAGCTGCATCTCCTACACACAGGATACAGAAAACCCGCATATTGTGAATGCCTAATTCCAGGCTACAGAACTCCCGTAAACAACGTCTCTCTACTCCCAGGATGCAGAACTCCGCTAAGCTGCGTCTCTCTACATCCAGGTTACAGAACTCCCTTAAGCTGCGTCTGCTACACTGAAGCTACAGGCATCCCAGCTACGGCATATGTCTACTCCCAGGCAACGGAACTCTTTTAAACTGATTCTCTCTCCATACACCCAGGACACAGAACTCCTGGAACACGTGTCTCTCTACGTCCGGTTCACAGAGCTCCCGTAAGCTGCCTATCCTACATTCAGGGTACAGTGACCCGCAATAGCGAATGCCTAATTCCAGGCTACAGAACACAAGTAAACAGCTCCTCTCTACCCCCAGGAGAGAGAACGCCTGTAAACTGCGTCTCTCTACATCCAGGTAAAAGAGCTCCCGTAAGCTCCGTCTCCTTCACTCAGGATACAGAAAGCCCATACACAGCGTATGCCTATTGCCAAGCTGCAGCACTCGTGGAAAGTGCTTCTCCCTGCACAAGAGACAGAACTCCGGTAAACTGCATCTCTCTACACCCAGGTTCCTGAACTCCCATAAGCTGCGTCTGCTACACTCAGGCTACGGGAATCCCATATACAGCGTATGCCTACTCCAAGGCTGCCGAACTCTTGTAAACTGCTTCTCTCTACACAAGGATACAGACCTCTGGTAAAATGCTTCTCACTACGTTCAGGTGGCAGAACTACCGTAAGCTGCATCTGCTGCAATCAGGATACAGAAAACCCGCATATGGCGAAAGCCTACTCCCAGGCTTCAGATCTCCCGTAA
Source organism: Lepus europaeus (assembly GCF_033115175.1). Lineage (NCBI taxonomy): Eukaryota > Metazoa > Chordata > Mammalia > Lagomorpha > Leporidae > Lepus > Lepus europaeus. The sequence continues at coordinate 37,334 of NW_026909230.1, read as the reverse complement.
ACAACTTCTCTCTACGCCCAGGATGCAGAACTCCAGTAAACTGCATCTCTGTACGTCTAGGTTACAGAACTCCCGTAAGCTGCGTCTGATACACTCAGGCCATAGGAATCCCATATACAGCGTATGCCTACTCCCAGGCTGCAGAACTCCGGGAAACAGCTTCTCTGTACATTCAACCTACAGAACTCCTGGACACTGCATCTCTCGACACTTAGGTTACAGACCTCACAGAAGTTGCAACTCCTACACTCAGGATACAGACAACGCACATATAGCGAGTGGCTAATTACAGTCTACAGAACTCCAGGAAACAGCTAGCTCCTCTCTACACAAAGGATAGAGAACTCCTGGAAACCGCGCCGCTCTACATCCATTTTACAGAAATCCCGAAAGTTGCGTCTGCTACACACACTCAGCATACAAAAAACCCGCATATAGCGAATACCTACTTCTAAGCTACAGAACTCCAGGAAAGAGCTCCTCTCTACACCAAGGACAGAGAACTCCTGGAAACTGCGTCGATCTGCATCCAGGAAACAGAGCTCCTGTAAGCTGCGTCTCCTACACTCAGGCTTCAGAAATCCCATGCACTGCGTATGCCTATTGCCAGGCTACAGACCTCTTGGAAACCACTGCTCTCAGCACTCAGATACACAACTCCGGTAAACTGCGTCTCTCTACATGCAGGTTACAGAATTCCCCGTAAGCATCGTGTGCTCCACTCAGGCTGCAGGCCTCCTGGAAACTGTGTCTCTCGATATCCGTGGTACAGAACACCCGTAAGCTGGCTATCCTACACTCAGGGTACAGTAAACCCGCGTGTTGTGTATGCCTAATTCCAGGATACAGAAGTCCCGTAAGCTGCTTCTCCCTACACCCAGGATACCTAACTCCGCTAAGCTGTGTCTCTCTACATTCAGGGGTCAGAACTCCTGTAAGCTGCATCTCCTACACACAGGATGCAGAAAACCCGCATATTGTGAATGCCTAATTCCAGGCTACAGAACTCCCGTAAACAACGTCTCTCTACTCCCAGGATGCAGAACTCCACTAAGCTGCGTCTCTCTACATCCAGGTTACAGAACTCCCTTAAGCTGCGTCTGCTACACTGAGGCTACAGGCATCCCAGCTACGGCATATGCCTACTCCCAGGCAACGGAACTCTTTTAAACTGATTCTCTCTCCATACACCCAGGACACAGAACTCCTGGAACACGTGTCTCTCTACGTCCGGTTCACAGAGCTCCCGTAAGCTGCCTATCCTACATTCAGGGTACAGTGAACCCGCAATAGCGGATGCCTAATTCCAGGCTACAGAACACAAGTAAACAGCTCCTCTCTACCCCCAGGAGAGAGAACGCCTGTAAACTGCGTCTCTCTACATCCAGGTAAAAGAGCTCCCGTAAGCTCCGTCTCCTTCACTCAGGATACAGAAAGCCCATACACAGCGTATGCCTATTGCCAAGCTGCAGCACTCTTGGAAAGTGCTTCTCCCTGCACAAGAGACAGAACTCCGGTAAACTGCATCTCTCTACACCCAGGTTCCTGAACTCCCATAAGCTGCGTCTGCTACACTCAGGCTACGGGAATCCCATATACAGCGTATGCCTACTCCAAGGCTGCCGAACTCTTGTAAACTGCTTCTCCCTACACAAGGATACAGAGCTCAGGTAAAATGCTTCTCACTACGTTCAGGTGGCAGAACTACCGTAAGCTGCATCTGCTGCACTCAGGATACAGAAAACCCGCATATGGCGAAAGCCTACTCCCAGGCTTCAGATCTCCCGTAAACAACTTCTCTCTACGCCCAGGATGCAGAACTCCAGTAAACTGCATCTCTGTACGTCTAGGTTACAGAACTCCCGTAAGCTGCGTCTGATACACTCAGGCCATAGGAATCCCATATACAGCGTATGCCTACTCCCAGGCTGCAGAACTCCAGGAAACAGCTTCTCTGTACATTCAACCTACAGAACTCCTGGACACTGCATCTCTCGACACTTAGGTTACAGACCTCACAGAAGTTGCAACTCCTACACTCAGGATACAGACAACGCACATATAGCGAGTGGCTAATTACAGTCTACAGAACTCCAGGAAACAGCTAGCTCCTCTCTACACAAAGGATAGAGAACTCCTGGAAACCGCGCCGCTCTACATCCATTTTACAGAAATCCCGAAAGTTGCGTCTGCTACACACACTCAGCATACAAAAAACCCGCATATAGCGAATACCTACTTCTAAGCTACAGAACTCCAGGAAAGAGCTCCTCTCTACACCAAGGACAGAGAACTCCTGGAAACTGCGTCGATCTGCATCCAGGTAACAGAGCTCCCGTAAGCTGCGTCTCCTACACTCAGGCTTCAGAAATCCCATGCACTGCGTATGCCTATTGCCAGGCTACAGACCTCTTGGAAACCACTGCTCTCAGCACTCAGATACAGAACTCTGGTAAACTGCGTCTCTCTACATGCAGGTTACAGAATTCCCTGTAAGCATCGTGTGCTCCACTCAGGCTGCAGGCCTCCTGGAAACTGTGTCTCTCGATATCCGTGGTACAGAACACCCGTAAGCTGGCTATCCTACACTCAGGGTACAGTAAACCCGCGTGTTGTGTATGCCTAATTCCAGGATACAGAAGTCCCGTAAACTGCTTCTCCCTACACCCAGGATACCTAACTCCGCTAAGCTGTGTCTCTCTACATTCAGGGTTCAGAACTCCTGTAAGCTGCATCTCCTACACACAGGATACAGAAAACCCGCATATTGTGAATGCCTAATTCCAGGCTACAGAACTCCCGTAAACAACGTCTCTCTACTCCCAGGATGCAGAACTCCGCTAAGCTGCGTCTCTCTACATCCAGGTTACAGAACTCCCTTAAGCTGCGTCTGCTACACTGAGGCTACAGGCATCCCAGCTACGGCATATGCCTACTCCCAGGCAACGGAACTCTTTTAAACTGATTCTCTCTCCATACACCCAGGACACAGAACTCCTGGAACACGTGTCTCTCTACGTCCGGTTCACAGAGCTCCCGTAAGCTGCCTATCCTACATTCAGGGTACAGTGAACCCGCAATAGCGAATGCCTAATTCCAGGCTACAGAACACAAGTAAACAGCTCCTCTCTACCCCCAGGAGAGAGAACGCCTGTAAACTGCATCTCTCTACATCCAGGTAAAAGAGTTCCCGTAAGCTCCGTCTCCTTCACTCAGGATACAGAAAGCCCATACACAGCGTATGCCTATTGCCAAGCTGCAGCACTCGTGGAAAGTGCTTCTCCCTGCACAAGAGACAGAACTCCGGTAAACTGCATCTCTCTACACCCAGGTTCCTGAACTCCCATAAGCTGCGTCTGCTACACTCAGGCTATGGGAATCCCATATACAGCATATGCCTACTCCAAGGCACACATACTTAGTCATTTAGCTGGAGTCACACAGGTCATCCCTGACAAGCCCAGCATTTTTGATCCTGCATTGTGACCCTGTCCTTAAGCTTTTCTTCACTTTCTAGGCACCACTTCCCACTTGTTAGTGTGCCAGGAGCTGCCCATTCCTGTGCTCAACACTGAGGGTTCCTTCACACTCTATCAAATGGGCTGAAGCCAGCCAGTGCCTCTCAGCAAAGAGGTGTGTTTGCTCTCACAACCACTATCTCTTTAGCCAAGCACAACATGCAGTGATACACTGGATACTGTGACACAAGGAGACAGACATACACCTACAGGAGAGAAAGAATGAAGCAAATAATTACAATGATATGAGATGAGCCTTTTGAAGGGAGGTAGGAAATTATGTTAGGAGTAAATCCCACATAGAAGTCTAGAAGCAAGTTGGATGAAGGCTGCCCCTGGTGGACAGGAATCTAAAGCCACAAGACCTCATCCTGAGCCCTTTCTGTAGGTCATTTAACCTCTCAGCCACCGGCACTGCCCCAGGAAGGGGAAGAACTTGAAGCAGAGGCCAATCTGCATGTGCCCGTGACTATTCTGCCACTTCCCACCCTCCAGCACTTATTTCTTTACAAATTAGGATTTCAAAACTTGAGCGCTGGCAAAGAGAAAGGGAGCGCTGATTTAAAAACAAACAAACAAACAAACAAACAAACAAAACAACCCTCGAGCCCCTCCTGGCAGCATATAGCAGCAAGATGTGCTGGTGGGAGCCCAAGCCATACCAAAGCATGCCCAGCTTCCACCACATCAGGCTAAGCACCCACAAGCCCCTCCCCTGGGCCACCTCCTAATTACAAAATTGCAGAGAAGGGGCAGCTGGAGCATGCACTGTCTGCTGCTCAGCAACATGGGAAGGAAAGGGAACTCCCCAGGAAGGAGCCAAGGCCACCAGGGGGACACAAGGGGGATCCTCCCCAGGACTGGGCAAGAAAGGCACTGCTGGGAGCAGACCTGTGTCTTCACTCTCACCTGCTGCTCTGGAGAATGGCATCCTCTGTCTCTCCTCCCTCCTAACCCTAACTCCCAGTCCCTCAGGGTCAAACTCCTCTGCAAAACCTTCATTCCCTCTGATGCTGTCCCCCTAGAAGAGGGATCCAGAAACCTCAAGGGACAAAAGCATCACTTAAGGAGGCCGCCTGCTAAAGACACAGAACTCTGGGCAGCATTCCCTGTGGTTCTGCTCAGAAGGATGAGTGTGGGTCCTGGGAATCTGCATTACACAGGATGATCCCCACAGTCACCACCCCCTCTCCACCACCACCACACATGACTTGAAGCTGGCAGTCCTGACATCACAGGACGATGCCTGCCCGGGAAATGTTCAAGCCCTTCCTGTCTGTGGTTTTTCATGACCATTTCTGCTTCATAGAAACATCTTAGCTATCCACCATGACCACCAGGCTCCCAGGAAGAAGAAGTAGGACTCCCTCTTTTGACCTAGCCTCCTTCAAGAAAGCCAAGGCCAAGCAATGCACCTAGAATGGGAAACCAAAGAACTCTGCCAGGAAGCCAAAGGACAATGGGGCTTCAGCTAATGGCCAAGTGTCCAACCATGCAGAGGGCAAAATATACAGCTGAGCATTAACTTCATTTTAATCAGGACTCCTAATCTACCTCCCAATCAACAGCAGCAAGGCAATGTCCTCCTTTGCTCATCGAATATTTCCTGAGTGTCTCCTCTGTGCTGGGCATGGTTCTGAATACTCTTGGGGTCTTCTGGTGGTGAAGCAATCACACATCATCAGGAAGTATTTGATAGTGATTTCTCTTTGCAAAGTTACTTGAAAAGCAAGATCGTCTGTGATGTCGGGCCTCAGAACCACATGAGCTCCAAGTGGACATTCTCAACCAGGCCTGGCTGTTGGATGAAGAAGTACTGCAGGGAGATGAGGTCAGCTTGTGGTCCTGGCAGGGAGAATCTGATTCTCACTTTCTCATAAGCAAACCCTGGCAGCACTGGTGTTCTTTCTTCCACTGAGGCGCTGTACACTGTCCCAAGAAAAGCAACCTGCCAGGCATAGCTCCTTAGAATAAACTACTTCTTGTGGAAGTTCAGGCATCAGCACAAATGTCACTTCTTCCAGAAAGTTATCCTTGACTCTTAGACAAGACTGGATGCTCAGACCTTGGAATCCAGGGCATTTTATACTTTTCAGATTAGAACACTTTCCAGGTGTCCCTGGAATTGCTAACTAGAATTTAAGGTACGACAAGCAGGAAGCATAAGCTGCCTTGCTCAGCATCCTGTCCTCAGTGCCTGGTCTCACATCTGGAACATGGTGGACATGCAGTACATCTGGCTGGATACTTAAATTAATGAGTGAGTGCATCACACTCTATCTACGCCAACAACTGCCACCATTTCCTCGACTGTCAGCAATCAACACCTAAGCTCAGGCAGGGCTACAGCTCCATAGTAGCAGCAGCTCACAGGGGCACAACTGCAGCTCAGAGGATCACCATGATTCAGACTCCATGGGACACTCCCCATCATCAGAGAAGGACAAAATGCTATAGGGGCAGTACAGTGTCATCATGAGAGTGAGGTCCACACTGGCCATGAGCCACATCACCAGCTGTGTCCAAGACTTGATGGTAAGGTCTCCTACAAGCCACTCACTCACCTTCCCATAGCTGTGTCATGGAGAGGGCATGAGCACTTCCACAACAGGTGCTGTCTTCAGATAGAGAAAAAAGGACAATAAAAGCTGTCAGAGCAAGCTGAGAAGTCAGGAGGCAGCTGTGAAGCATCTCTGCTGGAAGCAAAGAGTGAAACACACCTGTCTGGGTTCTTTTTACCATAAACCACCTTTGACATCTGCCCAGTCAGAATGAAGCCCCATGGGGTGTCCACTCACACAGGAAGCCCATGCATTGTGACTTTTGTCATACAATGGTTGTTTTCTTTTCCTTTGGTTTTGGTGGTTTGTTGTTGTTGTTGTTGTTATTTAATTTATGGCTCAAGAAGGAAGCTGAAGTCTAGGCCCTAACTTCAGTCCTGCTGAGCCTGGGCTGCTGCCCATACTTATTAGAAACCACTCACCCCACCCTGGCTTTTTCTAGAATTCCTTCTGCACTGTGATTGTGGCCTTTAGTCCTGAATCCCATGTTCAGTGTTGCTCTTCTGCCTCCCAAACAGATTGGTGAGCCTAGATGGGAAGGCCTGGGGACAGGGAGAGGCCGAACTGGTGCTCCGTGACTGACAGCGAGGTCCTGCCCCAGTAGTGAGCTGAACCCCTTCCCTTAAATCAAAAGGCAGGCATGAAAGTGCTGAGAGGACTTGAGGTAGCATCTGCCTGCATCTGCTACACACATATGAATGTGAGACTCTAAACACAAGCTCTACTTAAGCAAGTGGACTTAGGTAACAGACTCAAGTCCAAGGTCAGCAGGCAGAGGATCAGCATTTATCACTCCTACACTCATACTCCTCACTCCCTGGCAATCAGAACCCTTCTCTGGCATTCCCAAGCCCCAGGGGCCTCCCTTCCTATGACAAGGAAAACATTGAGCTTGTTTATGCACTCGGGGAATTGGACAGTCCTCCTTCAGCCTTGGAGGATACCCACAGACTACATGCAAAGGCCTCTCCCGGTTATGCTTCTTCTGACTCCCCTGTCAATCCCTGTCCGGAACTCCCCCAACTCAGGCCTGCTGTTCATTTCTCACCTGACCTAGGAGGCCCCTGCAAGTCACATCCTCTGCCTCCACCGAAAACAGATAACCCATCCTGCTTTGGGCCTGGGACATGCAAATGGGGGCAGGGGCTGCAGATGTGTCTCCCCTAGATCAGAGGGTGAAGGTGTCTGTGTAATTCATGGTCTAAGCACACACCAGAGACACTAAGACCTTGTACCTGAGTGCTGCTCAAATATCATCACAGCAAACCTGATTCTGTATCACCCCATTCTCCATGACACACGAATTCTAGCAGACTGTTCATTTTAAACAACATCTGACAAAACAAATTTCCAGGACAAGAAAGTATCTTGAGATTGGGGGTTCTCTATCCCTAGTCCATCTGACACAGGGACTCAGTTTCTCCAATAGGAGCTTACATCTGAGTCAAATAAAAGGAAAAGAAGTTGGAGGAAACCCAAGGCTAGTCCTGGTGTGTGGATAATAATAAAGGGAGAGCAGCTGGAACAGCACAGAAAAGGGATTTTGAGCCTCCCTCCCTCCTTTCCCATATTACTATAAATGGCAAGGGAGGAGATGGTGCAGCTTCTGCTGTTTAGATACAATGTGTGCATTTTGATTCAGAGAAAGACCTCCAAATTATCAACCTAGGTTGACCTGCAAGCATCCCTGGAAAAACTGCCTGTGGGAAGAGTTCCAGAAAGCACCAGGACCCTAATGAGCACTGTTGTAGGCCTGCATGTAGGGGCGAGTGTTGAGTGGCCCATGGATGGACACATTGCCAGCTGCAGAGCCTGGGCTTGGGAAACGCTCCCCAAGTGCTTCCCAGCATTGAAAAGGAAAAGGGAATTGCCTGTGGACTGAATGGATGGCCGTGAAACTGCCCAGGTGCCCAGGGAGAAGCTAAGTCCCAGTGCACCAGGGAAAGCCTGGTGACCTGGGCACTGCCCCCATTCCCCCAGCAACAGCAGATCTCCTAAAAGCCAGGCCCTGGTGCATGAATCTGCACGTCCACACCCATAACCACACACCCCTTACCCTTCCTATGCTCTCAGGGCCTCACATGCCTTCCCTCTGCCACCACCCCCACAGCCACCTGCACCTTTGGCTGGCTCCTATCACAACATGGCCCTGCAGTTTTCTCTGCACTGCAGGTCTGGTCATGTTCATACTACTGACCCAGTCTCCCAGCCTCCACCCAAAGAAAGCAAATGGACCCAGGGGCACAGAGAAGCCTGAAAGAGGTGGAAGGGTCCCTTCCACTCTGGTTTCTAAGTAGAGAACTCACTCATGAGTGCCACATCCTGCAAAGCGATGATGAGCTCACCAACAACTGTTAAAGCACCTGCAAGCCTATCAGGGGTGGAGACTGGGGGGATGTCCTTGACAAGTGAGCACAAGGAGCATCTCTGTGGCCTTGCCTCTGCCAGGCTGGCCCTGCTGCCCCCGAGGCTACTTCCCACAGATGATCCATGTCCAGGTTCACATCTCAGTTAAGTTGGCAGCCAGCTTTGAGTGGGCAGCAGCAGGGATCACATCTGCATGGCAGTGGCTGAAAGGGGCAGGAACAGAGCCGGATGACACAGCAGCTCCCCCAGGTAGAGTAGCTAGCTGTCTGCCAGCAGCAAGCAGAGCCAGGCCACACTGGGCCAGATGGCTCTGCAGCCTTCAGGGACTGCTCCTTCCAGCCAGGCCCCACCTCAGCTGTGCAAACTTTGCCTCATCCCGACAGGACAGACCCAGCAGCAGGAAAAGGAGTCCCATGAGTGTGTTGAGAGTGAGCAACCAGAAAGCACCACACTCCTCACAGGAGCCCGGGCCCCCCTTGGAGAGGCAGAGGAGGAAAGAGGCTCAGAGAACCCAGGAGCAGCTTAGCAGGACGGGGGCTAGTTCCATGCAGTCTGGACAGAGGGAAGGCCCATGTCATCTGGGGATTTGCTTTACCCTTCACCAGGGACTCCAGCTCCGCTCCAGAAATGGAGCCTGGTGACCTGGGCACTGCCCCCATTTCCCCAGCAACTGCAGATCTGCTAAAAGTCCAGACTGGTGTCCCCACCCCTGCTTCATGACCAGAGCCCTTGGAAGGTACCCCCGACCCCCAACACCATCTGCCTGATGTCAGCCAGGCCCTGCTCAGTCCAGGCTGCCCATGGCCTGGATGGGCTCAATTGATTTCAGACACAGGCTCCTCCATGACACCTGACTTTATAAAGACACATCTCAGAGTACCAAATGCCACCCCCTACTCAGAGCTGAGAAGGTTTTTCAAATACATCACAGAGGAGAGCAAAGCAGAAATCCTGAGGGTGCTGTGATCCACCAGTTTCCTGCCTGAACACAGGAAGTAGCTGCTCCTAATTCAGGGAGACAGCCTGAGGAAGCCATGCTGACAAGGGAGAGAGCTGCAGTGTCTCTATTACTCTTCTCAGCACAATAAAAAGAAGAGAGAAAAGGGTGGTTATAGAGAGGATGGAGGTACTAAATTCCAAAACAGGGGAAAGAAAACTTTAGAAAAGTTTGCTTAAGAAAAGAAAGTGATGGGGCTGGCATTGTGGCATAGTGGACAAAGCCACAGCCTGCAATGCTGGCATCCCACAGGGCTGCTTCACTTCTGACATGGCTCCATGCAATGGCCCTGGAAAAGAAGTGAAAGATGGCCCACGTTCTTGGGCGCCAGCCACCAATGCAGGAGACCTGGAAGAAGCTCCTGGATTTGGCCTGGCAAAGCCCCGGCCATTACAGCTATCTGGGAAGTGAACCAATAGATGGAAGTTCTCTCTTTCTCTGTCTCTCCTTCTTCCTCTTGAACTCTGATTTTGAAATACATAAATCTTTTTTTAAGAAGTAAAAGTAAATGAAGCAAATCTTTAATATGGGATGTAAAACAACATCAGTTCATAAATTCTCCCCAGGCTTGAAGCAAACTGCCCTTTCTACCCAGAGCCCAAATGTGTTTTTTTAAGACTTATTTATTTATTTGAAAGAGTTAAACACAGAGAGAAGGAGAGACTGAGAGAGGTCTTCCATTCACTGGTTCACTCCCCAATTGGCCGAAATGACTGGAGCAACATCAATCTGAAGGCAGGAGCCAGGAGCTTTTTCCAGGTCTCCCACCTGGGTTCAGGGGTCCACGGGCTTGGGCCATCTTCCAATTCTTTCCCAGGCCATAGCAGAGTTGGATTGGAAGTGGAGCAGCCAGTTCTCAAACCAGTACCCATAGGGGATTCTGGCACTGCAGGTAGCAGCCTTACCCGCTATGCCACAGCGCTAGACACCCAAATTTTTCAAAACACAATGATTTTCTGGTTAAATTTGAGTAGAAGTTTATAGAGCTCAGCCCCCTAAGTCTCCAAGCACCAAAGAAATATTTAGTTGTCACTCTGGGCGAATGTAGCCAGAGTTCAACCAGGCACTTGAAAAACTTGAGAACAGCTATTTCATAAGGTGTAGACATGAAATATGGGGCAGTCACACAGGACAGCTGTGTCCAGTGTTCAAAGTGAGACCCAGGACAGCAAGCCTGTTATATCCCAAGAGAAGTCATCTTTCCAGTCCATTAAAGGGAAGCACCAGGAAAACACAGCTGCTTGAAATGTAAGATGGATGCTTTATGGATGACTGATGACACCTCCGGCTTTCTCTGAAAAATATTCTGAGGTGGACAAGGGCTGAGAGTTGTGAAAATAGAATCCCATGCAGTCTGTTAAGTGTGAAACAACAGAAACATTGGAAAATAATTCCGAGGTCAGAGAGGCATGCGGAGGACAGCAAAGACATGAGGGATGGATGGATGGATTTCTGGATGCCATCTCTTCCTCCACATTCCACAGGAACTTACACTTGCTAAAGCAGAGGCATTCATTCCACTGCCAAAGGACTGCAAAGTTAGCACAAGTTGGCTGTCTCAAAGGTGCCCACATTACGTCCATCAGCATTTTTGCCAATGGCCAATGTCCCACAAGAAGCAGTTTTCCCAGAGGGACAGAGGCTGACTGGCAATTTGGATCTTGGAGTGAATATTCCTGGAAAATCATCCTCTTTCCTGACCAGCAGTAACAGCAAATAGAAAAAGAGAGAAGGTGGAGAAAGTCATGGGCAGCAGCAGCAGAGCACTGTCACTCGGGAAAACCCACAGATGATGTCCTGGGATCTACACACACCTGACTTTGGTCTGCACACACGCTGGGTAAAATGCAGTTGAGCGAAGCCAAAAACAAAACAAAACAAAACAAACAAAAACAACAACAACAACAACAAAAACCTGAAAAACCTTCAGCTACAATATTCCCTGGGGAGATGAGCTTTGCAAGGCCATGTCGCCCAGAACAGGTGGGGGTCTCTGTGGTGAAGAAGCACCGTGCATGGTGGGCCTGATTCAGAGCCCAGTTTCCATCTGTGTCGTTCCCCCACCCATGCATCTTCTCTTCATCTCCCCAGACAAGGCCCAGACACAGAGGAATCCCCGCATCACACTCATCTGCACAAGGAACATCTGTACATGTGAGTCAGTGTGCAAACACATGGATACCTCCAATACTGTGGCACAGACACACACATCTCCTGTGTCTCTTTTCAGAAACAGCTTCTATGTGAGCCAACAGACCTTGGAACTGACCAGAGTTAGAACAGACTTCTTTCCCTTTCTCTTGTAAAATTAAGACTGTACCTTTTCAATGCTACCGACAGCATTTCCAAATGTCTATGGAGGAGCTGGCTCCATGGCACAGAGGGTTATGCCACTGCCTCCAATGCTGGCATCCCCTATGAACACTACTCAAGACCTACTTGCTCTGTTTCTGATCCAGCTCCCTGCTCACACACATGGGAAAGCAGCTGAAGATAGCTCCAGTATTTGGGTCCTTGCCACCCACATGGGAAACCCAGATGGAGTTCTGGGTCCCTCTATCTCTCTGTCTCTCTCTTCTTCTCTGTGTCACTCTGTCTTTCCAAGAAATAAAATAAATCTTTAAAATGTACATTGGGTGAGAGATGAGAGAAAAGGTATCGCATTAACAGCCAAGATAATATAAGCTGGTTTCTAGGACTCACTAACTTGAAAAACATAAATTAAACAGAAACTAAATGAAACTCAAAATGTAACCAAAAAAAATCATCATTTGCTACAAATTACAATCCACACATGCAGAGCTGTAACTGAAAAAATGTTACTACCTCTTTAAAAAAATGCAAAATTAAGTACTTTGGTTACTCCCTCCAAATAAAGCCTCCATTAAGCTGTGGCTGAATCCTCCCACTCACTGGAGTTCAAGGACAAGACTTCCTTCTCTAGCCCACAGCACATGCCAGTGGCTGCTACTAACGGGAAGATGAAAGGACACCATCAGCTTCCTCACAGGGCGCCTTTCCTAGAGACATCACTGCTACATCACCAGAGCATGTATCTCATATTAAAAACTTCTCTTCCAGATGCTAAATACCTTGCCTGTCACCCTCCAGCGGCACAGGGTACTATCTGCTGAGGACAGCCAGCCAGCTGGACAGCTCTAGGAATCCTGTTCCTGGCTGTTTCCCTGGGAGATGAATGGTCACAGGACATGGGTGCTCAGAATGCTGGCTTGAAGCAGCTCCTCCCAGCAGCGACACACAGCTGCTGGTCCATCAGAGGCACCATGACAGGAAGCAGCCTGGAGACAAGCAAACCCCATACTGGGGCAGAGAGGAGTCATGAGGCAACTTTCACACCCACTGCCTAGAGTCCCTTCTGCTCTTCCCTCCTAGGCAACCTCATGATGGGCAATCAGGTCATCAATAGGGAATCAGGTGACAGCACTAATCTAACAGAACAGGGACTCACTCAAGACTGGTTACTCTCCTGACGATTCCACTATGTGGAAGATAAGTGCCATATTTTCCTAGGCTACATCTCTTTCCCCACTGTGAGGGCATCTCTGTGGGGGAAAGGGGGCACTTATTTCTGTTCCTTTTTCTGTCTTACCACTTCTCACACTTGTACAGAGGCCTCCACAGACAAGTCCTTGTGCAAATTATTAGTTAGTGTGCTCCCAATGCTAAAAATGTCTTGGGCTTCGGCACCAACCAGAAAATAAGAAAACTCAGTGGCCCCTTTACTTCCAGCTTCAGGGACTGTAGCACAATCAGCGGGGAGCAGCATTGTGGGGACAGTGAAGAAGAGGGGGAAAAAGTCAGCAGAGCCCGCAGAGTCCTAGTTGCCCCGACTGCCCACGGGGACCCCACCTTGCGGGCTGTGTGCATGTGGAGTGGGGGAAGCAGGGCTGAGGCATCCACTGCAGCCCTGGGCTCCCTGCTGGGGGCCACCCAGCCCTGCTCCATGGGAACCACTGCAAATTGCCCTGGTAAGTCTGATGTCACATGGGCACTGGAAGAGGAAGCTAGCTCTTAACTCCAGTTCCTGGCAGTCACCCACCTGTGTGCACCCAGACCACTGACCCAGCTCTGCACTGTGGCATTTCTCAGAACATCTCAGCTCCAAAACGTCTACCTGGTTGTAATGTGTTGTTGTTGCCATTATTTTAGTTTCTGTATTTTTATTTTTATTTTTTTTGCCTTTAGGCAGTTTTATCTTCCCGAGAGGAGGGGTCCCTGCCGTACTTAGAACAATATAAAAATGAACTCTCCCAACTTCTTCACAGTGATTACTCTGTGAGTTGGTCATTAAAATCTCCACTGTTAAATTAGGCAACAGGAACTCAGAAAAGTTAAGTGGCTTGCCTGAAGTTACACAGCTGGTGCAGACCCAAAATTTGAATCCAGTTCTGACCGACTTTGAATTTAGTGTTTACTATGCTAGTCAGTCAGTCATTCCTCAGTGCCAACACACTCCCCCAGATCTTGGGCACAAGAGATCCCACAGGAAAAAAGGATGTCCTGACTGTTAGTCATGATAGGACAGCATGAATTCTGTAACAGGTACCATCCAAATCTCAGGGGTTTAAGGTAATCAATAACTCTCATCAGTGTCACAGTCTGGTGCTGCTCGGAAAGGGTGTGGGTTGGGTTGGGTTGATGGACTACTTGTGCAGTCATTCTGGGGTCCAAGTTCATTTCATGGTGTTTCTTGTCCATCTTTTACATCCTTAGAATCTCTTATTGAGTCCTCTGTAATCTTCCAACAGATAAGGGAAAAGGGAATATAAAGGCAGACATTTGGCACAGCAGTTAAGCTGCCCCATGGGACACCCTCATCCAATTCCAGAGGACCTGGTTGAAGTCCCAGGACTTCACTTCCAATTCACATTCCCTCTAATGCACACTCTAGAAGGTAGCAGGTGATGAGATTAAGTCTTTGGGGCCCTGATCCCCCAGGTGGGAGTTTCAGTCTCCCAACTTTGGCCTGGCCTAGCCCTGGCTGTTGGTGGGTATTTGAGAATGAAGCAGCAGATTGAAGATTCTCTCTCTCTCTCTCTCTCTCTCTCTCTCTCTCTCTCTCTCTCTCTCTCATAAATACAAACATAAAACTCCTAACAGAGTATAGGGTGGGGGCTCATCTGTTCAACTTCCAAAGGGCCTGGGGAATGTACTTCAGTGGTGAGCCCTATGAGAAGAGGAAATGGATTCAATGAACATCTGTGCAGTCCCCAGAGTATCAGCTCTGCTGATTTCTTGCTTGTGATTTTGGATGGGGTACTTAACCACTCTATGTCTTCACTTCTTCATCTATAGCATTAAGGTAATGATATCATCTATGTTATGTGACAAGATTAAGCAAGGATTAATACACATGAAACATTTAACATAGAGGCTAGCACACAGTGAGCGCTTGATAAATGCATCAAGCTGTACTGGTGCCATCTTTTAGAGACCATAATGCATGTTAGTGTAGAAGTCCTCAGAAGTCTCAAAGGAGAGACTGTTTTTTTAATATTGATTAACCCAGGCTTTCCCAAACATGTTTGTCCTGCAAAACTGTCTTTTTTGTGTGTGTGTGACACCTTTCAGCATCCAGTGAAACTGGTATTTAATCTTTCTGACAAGTACATCTCTTTGGCTCCATTGGAAAGATAGGTGGGTTCTGGGGGAAGTTTAGTAAACCAAGGTCTGAAAAGTATTGATTCTAGAGAGCATTAAAATTCATCCTCTGCTGAATGCTTATGAAGCATTTCCAGACATACTCTGTTATCTCACTTGGTTATCACTATTATGATTGTGCCTTAGCATAGGCACTGTGTATATTACCTGTATTATATATATATATATATATTCTATATATATACATATGTGAATACATATATTCATAGGGATAAAAAAAGGGAGGCTCAGCGAGGTAAAACCAGTGCCTTAGTCACAGAGCCGGTAATTGCTCGAGCTGATATCCAAGCCCAGATGTATCTGACCTTGAGAGTCTACAGATTTTTAAAGAAATGGTACTGCAGCCAGGCTCCAAAAACATAGCTCTCCAGTAGCCTTTAAAGAAAGCTGGACCTCAGCACTAACAAAACACTAGAATAGCCTGCTGCTTTTTGTCAGCCTTCTTGGGGAAGGATAATAGGTGTGTGGTTACCAACAAGCTCTTTGACATTGAGATGTAGGAGAATTTAGAGCATTGTGATTTAGGAATTTTGAGGGGATGTCAGAGGGTTCAGGGTCTGAATTACAGATAAAAGAATATATACCCTACCAACCTAACATAGGTTATCACAATGTCCCTGTTTGATGCATATATGTTCCTCTTTATTTTTTCCACTCTCCAATGTACTCAAGAAGCTTTAGAAAATAGAAATGGATCATTAAAGTTTTAATTCTGAAAAAAATGCTCTTTGTAATGTGCAGGACCATTCTCCTTTGACAGGAGACACAGACACTTGCCTGAATCTAGTTGAAAATGTGATGTGAAAAGGAATTATAATAAATAGATACTTCGCAATTAAAAAAATCTGGTGCTGGACAACTATTTTTGCTATACTCGGCAGATCCAAATAGGTATTCATTTCTTTTGATATTGTTATTAGAAGTTATGCTTTGTAACATTTTTTGCATTATATCAGACATGTATTTACTTGAATGGAAGAGAGAGAGTGAGAGATCTCACATCTGCTGGTTCACTCTTCAAGATTCCTCCACGAACTTGAGCTGGGCCAGGCAGGATCCAGGAACGTGGAGCTCTATTCAGGGCCCTGACTTGGGTGGCTGTGGCAGGGACTCCAGGACTAGGATCATGAACCACCTCATTCTCATGTGCATTAGCAAGAAGCTGGGTTAGATGCAGAATTTACAGGGCTCCCAATGGCACTTGGATATGGATGCCATTGTCTCTTGTGGCAGCATCACCTGCTACAACTTCTGCTTTTTTTTTTTATTAAACTTTTATTTAATGAATATAAATTTCCAAAGTACAGCTTATGGGTTACAATGGCTTCCCCCTCCCAAAACTTCCCTCCCACCCACAACCCTCCCCTTTCCCGCTCCCTCTCCCCTTCCAATCACATCATGATTAATTTTCATTTCTCTTTATATACAGAAGATCAGTTTAGTATATATTAGGTAACGATTTCAACAGTTTGCCCCCATATAGCAATACAAAGTGAAAAAAAATACTGTTGGAGTACTAGTTATAGCATTAAATAGGAGTGTATAGCACATTAAAGACAGAGATCCTACATAATATTTTTTTAAATTAATTAATTTTCTATGCCATTTCCAATTTAACACCAGGTTTTTTTTTTTTCATTTCCAATTATATTTATATACAGAAGATCGATTCAGTATATAATTAGTAACGATCTCATCAGTTTGTACCCACACAGAAACACAAAGTGTAAAAATACTGTTTCAGTACTAGTTATAGCATCACTGCACATTAGACAACACATTAAGGACAGATCCCACATGGGATGTAAGTACACAGTGACTTCTCTTGCTGACTTAACAATTTGACACTCCTGTTCATGGCATCAGTAATCTCCCCAGGCTCTAGTCATGAGTTGCCAGGGCCATGGAAGCCCTTAGAGTTTGCTGACTTTGACTTATTCTGATAGGGTCATAGTCAAAGTGGAAGTTCCCTCCTCCCTTCAGAGAAAGGTACCTCCTTCTTTGATGGCCCCGTTCTTTCCACTGGGATCTCACTCTCAGAGATCTTTCATTTAGGTCTTCTTTTCTTTTCTTTTCCATGGTATCTTGGCTTTCCATGCCTACAATACTCTCATGGGCTCTTCAGCCAGATCCGAATGCCTTAAGGGCTGATTCTGAGGCCAGAGGGTTGTTTAGGACGTCTGCCATTCTATGGGTCGGCTGTGTATCTCGCTTCCCATGTTGGATCTTTCTCTCCCTTTTTGATTCTATCAGTTAGTATTAGCAGACACTTGTCTTGTTTGTGTGATCCCTTTGATTCTTAGACCTATCAGAGCCATCGAATGTGAACTGAAATTGATCACTTGTTCTAGTGAGATGGCATTGGTACATGCCACCTTGATGGGATTGTATTGGAATCCCCTGGCACATTTCTAACTCCATCATTTGGGGCAAGTCTGATTGTGCATGTCCCAAATTGTACATCTCCTCCCTCTCTTTTTCCACTCTTAAATTTAACAGGGATCACTTTTCAGTTAAAATTTAAACACCTAAGAATAATTGTGTGTTAATTACAGAGTTCAACCACTAGTACTAGAACAACAACAACAACAACAACAACAAATACTAAAAAGGATAAAGTATTACATTGTACATCTAGATTCAGGACAAGAGCTGATCAGGGCATTGTTTCTTATAGTGTCCATTTCACTTCAACAGGTTTCCCCTTTGGTGCTCAGTTGTCACCGATCAGGGAAAACAAATGAAATTTGTCTCTTTGGGACTGGCTTAATTCACTCAGCATGATGTTTTCCAGATTCCTCCATCTTATTGCAAATGACCAGGTTTCGTTGTTTCTTACTGCTGTATAGTATTCTATGGAGTACATGTCCCATAATTTCTTTATCCAGTCTACTGTTGATGGGCATTTGGATTGGTTCCAGGTCTTAGCTATTGTGAATTGAGCTGCAATAAACATTAATGTGCAGACGGCTTTTTTATTAGCCAAATTAATTTCCTTTGGGTAAATTCCAAGGAGTGGGATGGCTGGGTTGTATGGTAGGGTTATGTTCAGGTTTCTGAGGAATCTCCAGACTGACTTCCATAGTGGCTTAACCAGTTTGCATTCCCACCTCCATTGGGTTAGTGTCCCTTTTCCCCCACATCCTCTCCAGAATCTATTGTTGGTAGATTTCTGAATGTGAGCCATTCTCACCGGGGTGAGGTGAAACCTCATTGTGGTTTTGATTTGCATTTCTCTGATTGCTAGTGATCTTGAACATTTTTTCATGTGTCTGTTGGCCATTTGGATTTCCTCTTTCGAAAAATGTCTATTGAGGTCCTTGGCCCATCTCTCAAGTGGGTTGTTTGTTCTGTTGTTGTGGATTTTCTTGATTTCTTTGTAGATTCTGGTTATCAACCCTTTATCTGTAGTATAGTTTGCAAACATTTTTTCCCATTCTGTCGGTTGCCTCTTCACTTTCCTGACTGTTTCTTTTGAAGTACAGAAACTTCTCAATTTGATGCAATCCCAAATGTTAATTTTGGTTTTGACTGCCTGTGCTCCTGGGGTCTTTTCCAAGAAGTCTTTGCCGGTGCCTATATCTTGCAGGGTTTCTCCAATGCTCTCTAATAATTTGATGGTTTCAGGTTGTAGATTTAAGTCTTTAATCCATGTTAAGTGAATTTTTGTGTAAGGTGAAAAGTATGGGTCTTGCTTCAAGCTTCTGCACGTGGAAATCCAATTTTCCCAGCACCATTTATTGAATAGGCTGTCCTTATTCCAGGGATTAGTTTTGGATCTTTGGTCAAATATAAGTTGGCTGTAGATGTTTGGATTGATTTCTGGGGTTTCTATTCTGTTCCATTGGTCTATCCATCTGTTTCTGTACCAGTACCATGCTGTTTTGATAACAACTGCCCTGTAGTATGTCCTGAAATCTGGTATTGTGATGCCTCCAGCTTTGTTTTTGTTGTACAAGATTGTTTTGGCTATTCGAGGCCTTCTGTGTCTCCATATGAATTTCAGCATCATTTTTTCCAGATCTGAGAAGAAGGTCTTCGGTATCTTGATTGGTATTGCATTGAATGTATAAATTGCTTTTGGGAGAATAGACATTTTGATGATATTGATTCTTCCAATCCATGAGCATGGAAGATTTCTCCATTTTTTGGTATCCTCTTCTATTTCTTTCTTTAAGGTTTTGTAGTTTTCATCGTAGAGATCTTTAACGTCCTTGGTTAAGTTTATTCCAAGGTATTTGATTGTTTTTGTAGCTATTGTGAATGGGATTGATCTTAGAAGTTCTTCCTCAGCCTTGGCATTGTCTGTGTATACAAAGGCTGTTGATTTTTGTGCATTGATTTTATATCCTGCTACTTTGCCAAACTCTTCGATGAGTTCCAGCAGTCTCTTAGTAGAGTTCTTTGGGTCCCCTAAATAAAGAATCATATCATCTGCAAAGAGGGATAGTTTGAGTTCTTCCTTCCCAGTTTGTATCCCTTTAATTTCTTTTTCTTGCCTAATAGCTCTGGCTAAAACATCCAGAACTATATTGAATAGCAGTGGTGAGAGTGGGCATCCCTGCTTTTTAAGTGCTTCCAACTTCCGGAATTCTTTCTTGGTACTGCTTTTCTGTATTAGAATAGTCATGAATAGAGGATAGGTGTGTGGATCGATTTCACATTCACAGTCATCAATGTTTTCACAAATGGATCAGTACTAATATGTTATAGACGTGACATCCAGATGAGAGTTACGAGAAGAGGAGGAGAATGATATCAACCCGGGACTCTAAGGAACTGACTGACAATCACTGGTTAGAGTTTTAGCAATCATTTTGCTTATGTGAAACGCAAGGTATACAGGAACAACAGTTTGGTTGAGTAGTGTATCAGCAGTTGAAACTGTTTCTAGAAATGAAATGTGTGACTGCCTTAGTGGTATCTATACTCTGTGTGTGTGTCAAGTCATGGCTTACTTTCTTGCATTCCCATGGAAACCAACTAGGACCCTGGGGGATCTGGAGGGGGAATCCACTGTGGGATCAGGCGATTCGGAGAGAGGGGTTTCAAGGGAGTTGACTCTGCATGAGGCCTTCAGCGTCCTGACACTGCGCCAGCTTAGTCGCACCAGACTGCAGGGACCGCTTTCCCAAAATGTCACCAACACTTAGTCAAGTCCCACTGAGCTTGTAAAGCAACCCAAGTGTGGGGATCCCCCCTGTACATGCGCATTGAGCACTCCTGGCCGCCCTGCTTCTGTGTGCATGCACAGCCCACAGAGTTCACGAGGGAGGTGCGCCTCCTGCACAGTTGTGTGTGCAGGCATTGCTTGGCAACACTTACTGTGAGCTCAGAGAAGCACCCTGAGCCCCTGGCTTGCGGCTGCACACAGCTGCCACAGGTTCCTCAGGTCTCGGAGTCTGTGAGAGGTGGCCACCAGTCTCTGCACGGGAGAAGGCTTGCTCAATCCAATTTTGGAAGGGGGATCAGTTGTGAAAACGGTGGGTAATATGAAATCCCAGTCCGGGTTCTGCCAGCGCAGGTGAAGCTGCCCCAGACCACCTTAGGTACGGACTCTGTGACCCACCTACTCCTTGAATAGTTCATCCGTTTTCACAGCTTTTGGTTGGGCTGTGGAGGTGTTGCCGAGGGTCTAATCATGTCACCTGCAGATATAGACTTTTGGTTTTTCTTTTCATCCTACACCCTGTGAGAGCCCTGCTTTGTCCAGCCCCTCTAAGAGTGACAGACTTGGTTTGTCCGGGCCTGTGGCTGTGGCAGTCTAACTTTGTCCCACCTCTCTGGCCATGGCAGGCCTGCTTTGTACCACCCCTCTGGTTGTAACAGTCTTGCTTATTCCTGCCCCCTGGGAGTGACAGACCTGCTTTATTCTGCCCCTGTGGGAGTGACAGCCCTGCTTAGTCTGGCCCCCTGGGACTGACAGCCCTGCTTTGTCACGCCCTCTGGGTGTGACAAACCTGCTTTGTAACACCCCCTGAGACTGAAAGCCTGGCTTTGCCCCACCCCTCTGGGTGTTACAGCCCTGCTTTGTACTGCCACCTGGGACTGACAGCCCTGCTTTGTCCCACCCTCCGGGACTGGGAGCCCTGCTTTGTCCAGCCCTTCTCAGAGTATCTGCCCTGATTTGTCCCAGCCCTTTGTCTGTGGCAGTCTTCTTTGTCCCATCCCTCTGGGCGTGATAGCCCTGCTTTGTACCACACCTCTGGTTGTGGCAATCTTGCTTTGTCCAGCCCCTCTGGTTGTGGCCATCCTGCTTGTCCTGCACTCTGGGCATGGCTGCCCTGCTTTCCAGACCCCTGTGATTGACAGTACTGCTTTGTTCTGCCCCTCTGTGCGTGGCAGCCCTGCTTTGTACCGCCCCTCCAGTTGTGACAGTCTTGCTTGTTCCTGCCCAAAGGGACTGACAGCCCTGCTTTTTTCCACCCTCTGGGAGTGAGAGCCCTGCTTTGTCCAGCCTTTCTCAGAGTATCTGCCCTGCTTTATCCGGGCCCTTTGGTTATGGCAATCTTGCTTTGTCCCGCCCCCTGGGGGTGGCAGCCCTGCTTTGTCCCGCCCCCTGGGGGTGGCAGCCCTGATTTCCCTGACCCCTGTGATTGACAGAGCTGCTTTGTTCTGCCACTCTGGGCATGGCAGCCCTGCTTTTACTGCCCCTCCAGTTGTGACAGTCTTGCTTGGTCCCGCATCCTGGGTGTGACAGCTCTGCTTTATTCCACCCCTGTGGCAGTGACAGCCATGCTTTGTCCTACCCCCTGAGAGTGACAGCCCCATGTCTGACTCCTTCTGGCTTTCTCTTTTTCGAACTGCTCTTGAGAAGACTTCCAATACTCCCTGAAATAAGAGCGGTGGGAGTTGATATCTTTGTCTGTTTCCCGGTCTGAGGGGGACTGATAGATGACTTTGCTCTTCTAGTTTCCCCCATCTGTTCCTCCACTTGAATAATGGTTACAATCAAGCTTTCGTCCTTTTGGCTTCTCTTCGGATTGTGACTGTGACTTGATAGTCCCAGGAAGTGTTGCTTTCCTGAGTGAGTGGGTAAACGAATGAATCAGCACCATGCTTCCTGAAGTCGTATTATTGCCCTGTAATGGGAACGACTGGCCAAACCAGTCATTGGAAAAATGTTGACATTCATGAAAATTTTATGTGAGAAAAGGACATAATGACAAATTGATTTTAGTTGGTTAAACCTGAAAGAATAATCTGGGTGCAATTCATTATATATCTATACCTTTTTTCTCTATGCAGCTTCACCTGATGCACCTTCACACCTGCTGCAACTTCTGCTTCTTTAACTGCTTCCAACTTCCAGAATTCTTTCTTGGTGCTGCTTTTCTGTATTGGAATAGTCATGAGTAGAGGATAGGTGTGTGCATTGGCGGCCATTGGAAGGTGAACCAATGGAAAAGGAAGACCTTGCTGTTTGTCTCTCACTGTCCACACTGTCCACACTGCCTATCAAAAAAGAAATATATATATATATATATATATATATATATATATATGATATCCTTTGGGACATGCTGTTCTCTTCTATATTGTTCCTATGCTCATAGTCAAAAGACCACGTCAACTCCACATCTTGGGAACTTCTCAAACCTATCTTCTTTGCACCATTTTGGCTGCTTTTGTGCTTGTATACATCCATTCCCAGCTGCCCTGTCACCATAACTTCCTACAGACCAACCTCAAATTCGTGATCCACTGGGTTGTTCTGGCAATCCATCCAAAAGGCAAGTCTGACCATTTATACCCCTGGAGAAAATGCTGCAATGTCTCCTGAGACAGTGGATTAATGTTACCTGTATCCTTACAGAAGGTACCTGGATCTTGATGAGCTGGTCTCCAACTATACCACATCCCTTTCTAGTCCATGAGGCTCCACTTCATGCTTTCCACTCCATTAGCACTGAAAGGTTTGCACTTGCAAGCATATGTGATCTGTTGAATGTGTTCATACTCTTCATTCTCAGTCTCCAATGCTTTTCACCTTCTCTTTCACCCTTCTCACCAGTCAAGGCTGTCTAAGGGCAGACATGTGGCCTAGCAATTAAAAACACATGTATTCCATATTGGGGTACCTGGTGCTAGTGACTGAGTCTGGCTTCCTGCCAGCACAGACCTTTGGGAAGCCATAGGTCACAGTTCAAGCAGTAGGGTCCCTGACTGAGAACTTCCGGAAGCAGATGTAGCTGACCTCACCCTAGGCTTACTCTGGACTCACTCGCATTATTCTGGCCACCAGAAGCCTGAGAGCAGAGTTAATTAACTATGGAAGGAAAAAAAGGAAATAAATCTTGAATTCCATTTTTTTTAATTTGTAAAAACTTTTTGATATTATTATCCAACTATATACCTCATTTCTCTGTCATTCAAAGCAAGCACGTGTGGCTTTCTTTAAGAAATGTAAACATTGTTTTCCAGGACATATTTTAGCTGCTTTGGAATCATATGAGTATGTGAAGCAAGAAAAAACAACTTCAATTATTCAACACACAGTCTTTCCTTTCTGAGTTGCATAAAACATTTCCAGATGCAATACTGCACTCTACATTTGGTAATATAATTCTAGAAGATTCCAAGCTTTTCAGTGTTTGGTCATCATCTTTTTTTTTTTTAAAAAGGACAATTGGGATTCAGGTAGCCTCTCAAAGAATATAGCCTAATTTACAGCTCCCAGAGGTCCTGTTCTCATAGCATACATGTTCTTCATCTCCATGGAAACTAGCGAGTCCTTCATATCCAGGGGTTCTGTATCTGTGTATTCAACCAAGTGCAGACAAAATATCTGGCAAAAAGACATCTCTAATACAATACACAAACTTTGCTTCTTGTATTTACTGCCCACATCATAGACCCTAACAAGTTCACACAGTGTTTATATTATATTAGGTATTGTAAGGCATCTAGCGATGATTTAAAGTATACAAGAAGAAGAAACTTAAGCATCCTCAGATTCTGAGATCTAAGGGTGGCTCTACAATCAATGCCCTGGGGTTCCTGAATGATAACCTAGTTCTAGTATGGTGTCACACTGCTTAGGAAGACTTACATCTTCAGGATCTTCTATCAGGGGACTTCATATGCAAACAGAAGTTGCCAGTATTACCATAGGTTCTAAAATATTAAAGTGTTCTCTAATAACAATAAAGTAAGAATTATGCCTAGGATTTACACTGCTTTATGTTACTCCTGGAAGGAATACTTTTCAGGCTCACTCTGACACTGCAGGTGCTAGGGCTGGGTGCTCAGTGGAAAGAATGTAAGGCTGTCTCTTTAGTTGTGCCTGCCCCAGCCCAGGCTGGAACTGCTGATTCCCAGGCTTGCCCTAGAACACTGTAGTCCACACACACTGGAATTTGAGGTCTCTCAGAGAACTCAGTTGCTCATTTACCAAACATTTCATGAGCACTTGCTCCATGCTGAGCATCCAACTTGTCACAAAAATAGGAAACTGAATTATATGGTTTCTGCTGGGAAGAAGGTTGTATCATACAAAGACAATGATCCAATATGATACAAGTCAAGTTACTCAGTGAATATCTCTATGGAAGGCTACCTGCCCTGTCCTGGGAGGGTCAGAGAAGGCTTCCTGGAGTGGATGACACTTCAGCTGCGCCTGCAGAATAAGGAATCAGTAAGGGAAAAACAAGGAAAGGAGCACTCCAAGGAGTTTGGCTTACAAAGGCAAGAAACAGCCAAAAAACTCAACATGCAGAGGTACCTAGTAGGATGGTGCTTTTTGAGTACAAAGGTGGAATCAGGACGTGGTGAGAAAAGAGGTTAAAGGGCATTAAGTGTCAGGAAGACCGCATGGCACACCACATAAGGCAGCTTGGTGTCTGACTGAATTTCACATGATGGCGAGTCACAACAGGGCTTCAAGGAGAACAAAAACACCACTAGGCAGTGAGGCTGCCTGGTAACACACTGCAGGATGGTGTCCCAGGAACATACAGAATGCAAGAGTCTGCAGTTTCATCTTGGGAGAGCAACGGTGTGGTCTGTACACCAAGAGTGGCAGTGGGAATCAAGAATGGAGAAGGCTTATTGGTTCCAAAACTAGGAAACAAACCATAACGAGAAATCAGAAACACTGGGTGATCAGCTGGATGCAGGAGCTGGGGACAGCAGGCATTGAGGATGACTCCCAGGTTCCTGGGTTGGCTGACTCAGTGAATGAGGAACTGGAAGAAACACTCCCAACAGCAGCTCATATTACACTTTTCTTCCAAAACAGGTGCTGTAAGAACATCCGAACCAATCTCCTAAGAATCTTGAGACTGGCACTATTATCTCTATTTTATATTTTACTTTTTAAAAAGATTTATTTATTTGAAAGTCAGAATAAGAGAAAGGGAGAGACAGACAGAAAAACAGAGGGGGTCATGGTTGGGCACAGCTGGTAAAGCCACCACCTGAAGCACCACCATCCAAACTGGGCACCAACTCAAGTCCTGGCTGCTCTACTTCTGATCCAGCTCCCTGCTAATAGCCTGAAAAAGCAGGGAAAGATACACCAAGTGGTTGCAGACACAGATGAAGCTCCAGCTTTGACCTGACCCAGTCCTGGCTGTTGAAACCATTTGGGAAATGGACCAGCAGATGGAAGATATTTATTTCCTCTCTCTCTCTCTCTCTCTCTCTCTCTCTCTCTCTCTCTCTCTCTCATTCTGCCTTTCAAATAAATAATTCTTTTTAGAAGACATTCATTTGAGAGAGAGAGAGAGACACACACACACACAGAGAGATAGGTAGATGGATTTTAGAAGGGAACATTTGGTTTTATGCTGGCAAACGCTAATTGGTTCCACAATAACAAAAATCCTCTACATATTTGTGTATTCTAGGGAGAAAGCTAGAGCAACTGCAGGTATAAACATGATATTTATGTTTGTAAACATGACATTTTATGCACGAGCCCAAGAAAAAGACTTTGCTTTTCTCCAAAACCAGTTTGACTGTGATTTTCTGGGTCCATTGCATACGATTTCCACAATAATTTCTCTGGATATGAGGGGATCAAAACAGAAATATCTTGTTGTGTTGTGGCTAACTCAAATCCAGATCTTGCTACTGCCTCTGGTTTGTTTGTGTTTTATCGATATTATCTATGGACTTTATGCTTTTGAATGAATTTTAGTAGGCAACATATTGTTTAGTGCTGGCAAACACGTATTGTTTCCACATGGAGAAAAATCCTCATATCATTTGCGTTTTCTAGAGAGAAAGCTAGAGCAACTGCTTCCCACATGATATTTATGTTTGTAAACATGACATTGAATCCATTGCCTCAGGAAAAGGACTTTGCTTTTCTCCAAAACTAGTTTGACTGTGATTTTCTCTGTCCCTTGCATACGAATTCTACAATACTTTGTCTGGATATGACTGAATCAAACCAGAAATATCTGGTTGTTTTGTGTCTAACTCAATCCCAGATCTTGCTACATTATCTGTTTTTGTTTGTGTGTGTTTTCTGGTTATACTCTATGTACTTTAGGGTTTGGATTGAATTTTAGGAGGGAACATTTTGTTTTGTGCCATGAAACACTAATTGATTCAACAAGAAGACAAAACCTCTAAACATTCATGTGTTCTAGGTAGAAAGTTAGAGCACCTGTGGGAAACAAACATATTTATGTTTGTAAACATCATATTTATCCACTCGACCAAGATAAAGACTTTGCTTTTCTCCAAAAACAGTTTGACTGTGATTTCTATGTCCATTGCATATGTATTCCACAAAACTTTGTCTGGATATGACTGGATGTAACCAGAAATATCCAGTTGTGTTGTGGCTAACTCAATCCCAGATCTTGCTATAGCCTCTGTGTTTGTGTTTTC
Organism: Lepus europaeus; assembly: GCF_033115175.1. Classification (NCBI taxonomy): domain Eukaryota; kingdom Metazoa; phylum Chordata; class Mammalia; order Lagomorpha; family Leporidae; genus Lepus; species Lepus europaeus. The sequence continues at coordinate 10,365 of NW_026909230.1, read as the reverse complement.
CGGATATTATCAATGGACATTATGGTTTGCAATGAATTTTTTCTTTTTTTTCATTTATTAAACTTTTATTTAATGAATACAAATTTCCAAAGTACAGCTTATGGGTTACAATGGCATCCCCCCTCCCATAAATTCCCTCCCACACGCAACCCTCCACTTTCCTGCTCCCTCTCCTCTTCCATTCACATCAAGACTCATTTTCAATTCTCTTTATATACAGAAGATCAGTTTAGTATATATTAGGTAAGGATTTCAACAGTTTGCCCCCAAATGGTTTGCAATGAATTTTAGCAGGGAACATTTTATTTTTTGATGGGAAACACTAATTAGTTCCACATGGAAACACAAAATCGACATATTCCTTTTTTCTAGGGAGAAAGCCAGAGCAATTGCAGCAAAAACCTGATATTTGTGTTTGTATAGATGACATTTTATTCATTTGCCTAAGAAAAAGACTTTGGTTTTCTCCAAAACCAGTTTGACTATGATTTTCTGGGTCACTTGCACACTAATCCACAACACTTTGTCTGGATATGAGTGGATCATACCAGAAATATGCAGTTTTGTTGTGGCTATCTCAAATCCAGATCTTGCTACAGCCTCTGCGTTTATGTTTTCTGGATATTATCAATGGAATTTATGGTTTGGAATGAATTTTAGCAGGGGACATTTTCTTGTGTGCTGCAAAATGCTATTTGGTTCCACAAGAAGACAAAAGCTCAACACATGGGTGATTTCTACGAAGAAACCTAGAGCAATAGCAGGAACCAACATGATATTTATGTTTGCAAACATCATATTTATCCACTCGTCCAAGAAAAAGACTTTGTTTTTCTCCAAAACCAGTTAGACTGAATTTCTGGTCCATTGCACACTAATTCACAACACTTTGTCTGGATATGAGGATATCAAACCAGAAAAATCTGGTTGTGTTGTGGATAACTCCATCCCAGATCTTGCTACATTCCCTGTGTTTTTCTGTATACTATCAAGGGACTTTACGGTTTTGAATGAATTTTATCAGGGAATATTTTTTGTGTGCTGCAAATGCTAATTGGTTCAACAAGAAGAAAAAACCTCTACACATTCGTGTTGTCTAGGGAGAAAGCTAGAGCAAATGTGGTAAACAAAATGATATTTGTGTTTGTATACATGACATTTTATCCACTTATGCAGGAAAAAGACTGTACTTTTCTCCAAAACCAGCTGCACTGTGATTTTCTGGGTTCCTGCATATGAATTCCACAACACTTCCTCCAGATATGACTGGATCATACCAGAAATATCTGGTTTTGTTGTGGCTATCTCAAATCCAAATCTTTGTACAGCCTCTGTGTTTGTTTGTGTTTTCTGGATATACTTTCTGGACTTTATGTTATGGAATGAATTTTAGTTGGAACATTTTATTTGGTGCTGGCAAACTCTAATTTTTTCCACGTCGAGAAAAATCCTCTACATATTACAGCTTTCCAGGGAGATAGGTAGAGAAACTGCAGGAAACAAACATGATTTTTATGTTTGTAAACCTGACATTTTCTCCACCTGCCCAGGAAAAAGATTGTGCTTTTCTCCAAAACCAGTTTGACTGTGATTTTCTGGGTCCATTGCATACGAATTCCACAACGTTTTGTCAGGATATGACTGGATGAAAGCAGAAATAACCGGTTGTGTTTTGGATAACTCAATCACAGATCTTGCTACAGCCTCTGTGATTATTTGTGTTTTCTTGATATTCTCTATGGACTTTATGGTTTTTAATGAATTTTAACATGTAACAATTTGTTTTGTGCTGGTAAACAGTAATTGATTCCATATGCAGGCATACCTCTACATATTCGTGTTTTGCAGCGAGAAAGCTAGAGCAATTGTAGGAAACCAACAAGATATTTATGTTTGTAAACATGACATTTTATCTACTTGCCGAAGAAAAAGAATTTGCTTTTCTCCAAAACCAGTGTGACTGTGAAGTCTGGATGCCTTGCATACTAATCCACAACACTTTGTCCTTATATACTCCAAAAACAGTGTGACTGTGAAGTCTGGGTTCCTTTGCATACGAATTCCACAACACTTTGTCCGGATATGACTGGATGAAACCAGCAATATCCTCTTGTGTTGTGGCTTACTCAATGCAATATCTTGCTACAGCCTCTGTGTTTGTGTTTTCGGATATACTCTATGGACTTTATGGTTTGGAATGAATTTTAGCAGGGAACACTTTGTTTTGTTCTGGCAAACGCTAATTGGTTCCACAAGAAAACAAATCCTCTACACATTCATGTTTTCTAGGGAGAAAGCTAGAGCAACTGTAGGAAACACACAGGATATTTATGTTTGTAAATGTGACATTTTATCCATTTGCCCAAGGAAAAGACTTTGCTTTTCTCCAAAACCAGTTTGACTGTGATTTTCTGGGTGCCTTGCACACTAATCCACAACACTTTATCCGTATATGACTGGATGAAACTAGAAATATCCAGTTATGTTGTGGCTAACTCAAATCCAGATCTTGCTACAGCCTCTGTGTTTGTGTTTTCTGGATATTATCAATGGACTTTATCTTCTGGAATTAATTTTAGCAGTGAAAGTTTTTTTTACTGGAAACAATAACTCGTTCCAGATGGAGACAAAAACTCTACACATTCGTGTTTCCTAGGGAGAAAGCTAGAGCAACTGCGGGAAACAAACATGATATTTGTGTTTGTATACATGACATTTTATCTACGTGCCCAATAAAAAGACTTTGCTTTTCTCCAAAAACAGTTCAACTGTGATTTTGTATGTCATTTTCACACAAATTCCACAACACTTTGCCGGATATGACTGGATCAACAAGAAATATCCAGTTGTGTTGTGGCTAACTCAATTCCAAACAATGCTACAGCCTCTGTGTTTGTGTTTTCTGGATATTATCAATGGACTTTCTGGTTTTTAATGAATTTTAGCAGGGAACATTTTATTTTGTGCTGGCAAACGCTAATTGCTTCCACATGGAGAAAAAATCTGTACACATCCGTGTTTTCTAGGGAAAAAGCTAAAGCTACTGCTGCAAACATGATATTTATGTTTGTAAACATGACATTGAATCCACTTGCCCAGGAAAACAGTGTGCTTTTCTCCAAAACCAGTTTGATTCTGATTTTCTTGGTCCATTGTGGGTAAATGCAAGCTGGCCACCTGTGGGAACCTCCTCATTTTTGTATCTACATAGCTTGCAGCAATCAGTCGACCACAAGTCCTATGAAAACAACCAAGTTGAAACAGGATGGACTCTGCATAAACAACTAGGAGGAACCAGGTGAAACAGATGAACCAGGATGGACTCTGCATAAACAACTAGGAGGAACCAGGTGAAAGAGATGAACTTTCGACCTGAGGCTATATGTGCCCTTTCATCTGACTGGACGATATTAGCATAAACTGCACATGAAGAGAACCGCTATTGGCTGTGGAGCACATGCTCCATGGGATTTGGGATATAAAGGGACATTGGGATCTGGGCAGGGGGCCGCCAGGCCGCCCCTCCTCCTCCTTTCTCCTCTCCCCTTGCCCTTTCCTTCTGTCTCCACGAATGAAGTTCCTTGAGAACCGAGAAACTGTGACCATGTTGTGACTGCATCTGACCCTTGCTGGTGAGGGTTTGACAGTCCATTGCATAGGAATTCCACAACACTTTGTTCAGATATGACTGGATCAAATGGGAAATATCCGGTTGTGATGAGCTAACTCAAATCCAGATCTTGCTACAGTCTCTGTGTTTGTATTTTCTGGATATAATCAATGGAATTTATGATTTTGAATGAATTTTAGGAGGCAACATTTTGTTTTGTGCTACTAAACACTAATTGGTCCCACAAAGACAAAACCACTACACATTCGTGTGTTCTAGGGAGAAAGCTAGAGCAACTGCGGAAACAAACAGGATACTTATGTTTGTAAACATGATATTTTATCCACTTGCTCAAGATAAAGACTTTGCTTTTCTCCAAAACCAGTTTGACTGCGATTTTCTAGGTCCATTGCATATGAATTCCGCAACACCTGTCTGGATTGACTGGATAATACTAGAAATATCCAGTTGTGTTGTGGCTAACTCAATCCCAGATCTTGCTACAGCCTCTGTGTTTGTGTTTTCTGGATATTATCAATGGACTTTATGGTTTTGAATGAATTTTCGGAGGGAACATATTGTTTTGTGCTACTAAACACTAATTGTTCACACATGGAGAAAAAAACCATTACACATTCGTGTTTCCTGGTGATAAAGCTAGAGCAACTGCAGCAAACAAACATATTTGTGTTTGTATACATGACATTTTATCCAATTGCCCAAGAAAATGACTTTGATTTTCTCCAAAACCAGTTTGACTCTGAATTTCTTGGTTCCTTTGCATAGGAATTACACGACATTTTGTGCAGATATGACTGCATGAAACCAGAAATATCCAGTTGTATTGTGGCTAACTCAATCCCAGATCTTGCTACAGCCTCTGTGATTATTTGTGTTTTCTGGATATTCTCTATTGATTTTACAGTATTGCATGAATTCTAGCAGGGAATATTTTATTTTGTGCTGGCAAACGCTAATTGTTTCCACATGGAGAAGAAAACCTCTACACATTCATGTTTTCTCTGGAGAAAGCTAGAGCAACTTCTGCAAACATGATATTTATGTTTGTAAACATGAAATTGAATCCACTTGCCCAGGAAAAAGACTGTGTTTTCTCCAAAACCAGTTTGTCTTTGATATTCTGGGTCCACTGCATAGGAGTTCCATAACACTTTATCTGGATATGACTGGATCACACCAGAAATATCCGGTTGTGTTGTAGCTAACTCAAATCCAGATCTTGCTACAGACTCTGTGTTTGTTTGTGTTTTCCGGATATTCTCTATGGACTTTCTGGTTTTGAATGAATTTTAGCATGTAACTTTTTTTGTGCTGGCAAACACTAATTTGTTCCATATGCACACAAAACCTCTACCCATTCGTGTTTTTTAAGGAAAAAGCTAGAGCAAATGCTGCAAACATGATATTTGTGTTTGTAAACATGACATTGAAACCACTTGCTTTTCTTCAAAACCAGTTTGACTGTTATTTTCTGGGTCTCTCACATACGAATTCCACAAAACTTTGGATATGACTGGATCATACCAGAAATATACGGTTGTATTGTGGCTAATTCAAATACAGATCTTGCTACATGCTCGGTGTTTGTTTGTGTTTTCTGGATATTCTCCATGGGCTTTATGGTTTTCAATGAATTTTAGCATGTAACATTATGTTTCCTGCTTGCAAATGTTAATTCGTTCCACATGCAGACAAAACTGCTACACATTCGTGTTTTCTAGACAGAAAGCTAGAGTACCCATGGCAAATATGATATTTGTGTTTGTATACATGATATTTTATCCATATCCCCAAGAAAAAGACTTTGCTTTTTGCTTTTCTCCCAATCCTGTTTGACTGTGATTTTCTGGGTCCATTGCATGCAAATGCCACAAAACTTTGTCCGGATATAACTGGATGAAACCAGAAATATGCAGTTGTTTTGTGGCTATCTCAATCACAGATCTTGCTACAGCCTCTGTATTTTTTTGTTTTTTTTCTGGATATTCTCTATGGACTTTATGGTTTGAATGAATTTTAGCAGGGAACATTTTGTTTTGTGCTGGCAAATGCTAATTGGTTCCACAAGAAGACAAAACTTCTACACACTTGTTTTCCAGGGAGAAAGCTAGAGCAACTGCGGGAAACAAACATGATATTTATGTTTGTAAACATGACATTTTATCCACTTGCCCAAGACAAAGACTGTGCTTCTCTGCAAAACCAGTTTGACTGTGAATTTCAGGGTCCATTGCATACCAATTCCACACTTTGTCTGTATATGACTGGATCATACCAGAAATATCCGGTTGTGTTGTGGCTAACTTAATCCCAGATCTTGCTATAGCCGCTGTGTTTGTGTTTTTTGGATATCATGAATGGTATTTATCGTTTGGAATGAATTTTAGCAGGGAACATTTTATTTTGTGCTGGCAAATGCTAATTGTTTGCACATGGAGAAAAAACCTCTTCCCATTCATGTTTTTTATGGAAAAACCTAGAGCAAATGCTGCAAACATGATATTTATTTTTATAGACAGGACATTGAATCCACTTGCCCAGGAAAAAGACTGTGCTTTTCTCCAAAACCAGATTGACTTTGATTTTCTAGTTTCCCTGCATACAAATTCCACACTTTGTCCGGATATGACTGGATCATACTAGAAATATCCGGTTGTGTTGTGGCTAACTCAAATCCAGATCTTGCTACAGCCTCTGTGTTTGTTTGTGTTTTCTGGATATTCTGTATGGACTTTATGGTTTTCAATGAATTTTAGCATGTAACATTTTGTTTCGTGCTGGCAAAAACTAATTGGTTCCATATGCAGACAAAACCTGTACACATTTGTGTTTTCAAGGGAAAAAGCTAGAGTAACCACGGAAAACATGATATTTGTGTTTCTATAGAGGATATTTTATCTACTTGCCGAAGAAAAAGACTAAGCTTTTCTCCAAAACCCGTTTCACTCTGATTTTCTGGGTCCATTGCCTACGAATTCCTCAACAATTTGTTCGGATATGACTGGATCAAACCAGAAATATCTGGTTGTGTTGTGGCTAACTCAAATCTATATCTTGCTACAGTCTCTGTGTGTATTTTCTTTATATTATCAGTGAACTTTATGGTTTTGAATGAATTTTAGTAGGGAGCATTTTGTTTTGTACTGGCAAACGCTTATTGGTTCCACATGGAGACACAAACTCTTTGCATTTGTGCTTTCTAGGAAGAAAGCTATGTGAAAACATGGCAAACATGTTATTTGTGTTTCTATACATGATATTTTAACCATTTGCCCAAGAAAAAACTAAGCTTTTCCCCAAAACCCATTTGACTCTGAGTTTCTGGGACCATTGCATAGGAATTCCCCAACAATTTGTACAGGTATGACTGGATCAAACCAGAAATATCCGTTTGTGTTGTGGCTAACTCAAATCAAGATCTTGCTACAGTCTCTGTATTTTTATTTTCTGGATATTATCAATGGACTCTGGTTTTGAATGAATTATAGCAGGGAACATTTTGTTTCCTGCTGGCAAACGCTAATTGTTTCCATATGTAGACAAAACCTCTACACATTCGTGTTTTCAAGGGAGAAAGCTAGAGTAACCACGCCAGACATGATATTTGAGTTTCTATATATGAAATTTTATCTGCTTGCCCAAGAAAAAACTTTGCTTTTCTCCAAAATCAGTTTGTGATTTTCTGGGTCCATTGCCAACAAATTCCCAACATTTTGTGCAGATATGACTGGATAAAACCAGAAATATCCAGTTGTGTTGTGGCTAACTCAAATCCAGATCTTGCTACAGCCTCTGCGTTTGTTTGTGATTTCTGGATATTCTCTATGGACATTATGGTTTTCAATGAATTTTAGCATGTAACATGTTGCTTCGTGCTGGCAAACGCTAATTAGTTCCATATGCAGACAAAACCTGTACACATTTGTGTTTTGTAGAGAGAAAGCTAGAGCAACTGTGGGAAACAAACATGATATATATTTGAAAACTTCATATTTATCCACTTGCCCAAGAAAAAGACTTTGCTTTTCTCCAAATCCTGTCTGACTGTGTTTTTCTTGGTCCATTGCATATGAATTCGAAAAGAGTTTTTGGCATATTACTGGATGGAACTGGAAAAATCTGGTTGTGCTGTGGCTAACTCAATCCCAGATCTTGCTACAGTCCCTGATTTTTTTTTTTTATATTATCAATCGGCTGTACAATTTTGAATGAATTTTTGCAGGGAACATTTTCTTTTGTGCTGCCTAACACTAATTGGTTCCACATGGAGACAGAACCTTTGCACATTCGTGTTTTCTAGGGATAAAGCTAGAGCAAATGTGGGAAAAAAAACAGGATATATGTGTTTGCATACAGAACATTTTATCCACTTGCCCAAGAGAAAGATTTTACTTATTCCAAAACCACTTTGTGCAATTCGAGGTCCCTTGCATAAAAATTGCACAACACTTTGTCCAGATATGACTGGATCAAACTGGAAATATCCAGTTGTGTTTTGGCTAACTCAATCCCAGATCTTGCTACAATCTCTGTGTTTGTGTTTTCTGGATACTATCAATGGAACTTACGGGTTGGATGGAATTTTGGCAGGGAACATTTCAGTTTGTGCTAGTAGATGCTAATTATTTCCACATGGAGAAAAAACCGCTACAAATTTGTGTTTTCTATTGAGAAAGCTAGAGCAACTGCTGCACACATGGTATTTCTGTTTGTAAACATGATATGTTCTCCACTTACCCAAGGAAAAGACTTTGCTTTTCTTTCAAACCAGTTTGACTGTGATTTTCTGCATCCCTTGAATATGAATTCCACAATACTTTGTCATGATATGACCTGATGAAACCAGAAATATCTGGTTGTGTTGTGGCTATCTCAATCCCAGAGCTTGCTATGGGCTCTGTGTTTGTGTTTTAAGGATATGATCAATGGACTCTATCATTTTGAATGAATATTAGCAGGGAACATGTTGTTTTGTGCTGCCAACTATGAATTGGTTCCACATGGAGACAAAAAATCTGCACATTCATGTTTTGGAGGAGAAAGCTATAGGAAGCTCGGCAAAAAAATAGGATATATTGTTTTTGATACATGGCATTTCATTCAATTGCCCAAGGAAAAGACTTTGCTTTTCTCCAAAATGAGTTTGACTGTGATTTTCTGCATCCATTGAATGTGAATTCCACAATAATTTGTCTGGATATGACTGGAAGAAATCAGAAATATCCGGTTGTGTAGTGGCTATCTCATTCCCGAGCATGCTACGGGCACTGTGTTTGTGTTTTAAGGATAGGATCAAGGGACTCTGTCGTTTTGAATGAATTTGAGCAGGGAACATGTTGTTTTGTGCTGCCAAACATGAATTGTTTCCACATAGAGACAAAAAATCTGCACATTCATGTTTTCTAGGAGAAAACTATAGGAAGCTCGGCAAAAAAATATGATATTTTTGTTTTGATACATGGCATTTTATCCATTTGCCCAAGAAAAAGACTTTGCTTTTCTCCAAAACCAGTTTGAGTATGATTTTCTGAGTCCACTGCATACAAATTCCACAACACTTTGTCCAGATATGACTGAAGGAAACCAGAACTATCCACCAGTGTTGTGGCTAACTCAAGCCCGGATCATCCTACAGATGCTGTGTTTGTGTTTTGTGGATATTGTCTATGGACTTTATGGTTTTGAATGAACTTTAGCAGAGAACCTTTTATTTTGTGCTGGCAAATGCTAATTGTTTCCACATGGAGTCAAAACCTCTCCACATTTGTGTTTTCTAGGGATAAAGCTAGAGCATCTGTGGCAAACAAACGTGATATTTGTGTTTGTAAACATGACATGTTATCCACTTGTCTAAGAAAAAGACTTTGCTTTTCTCAAAACCAGTATGACTGTGATTGTTTGGGTCCATTGAATACGAATCCCACAATACTCTGTCGAGATATAACTGGATGAAACCAGAAATGTCCTGTTGTGTTGTGGCTTACTTAATCCCAGATCTTTCTGCAGCCTCTGTGTTTGTGTTTTCTGGATATTATCAATGGACATTATGGTTTGGAATGAATTTGAGCAGGGAACATTTTGTTTTGTGCTGCCTAACACTAATTGGTTCCACATGGAAACAAAACCTTTGCACATTCGTGTTTTCTACGGATAAATCTAGAGCAAGTGCGGGAAACAAACAGGATATATATGTGTTTGTATACATAACATGTTATGCACTTGCACAAGAGAAAGATTTTGCTTTTTCCAAAACCACTTTGACTGTGTAATTCGAGGTCCCTTGCATAAGAATTGCACAACACTTTGTCCAGATATGACTGGATTTTCCTGCAATATCAAGTTGTGTTTTTGCTAACTCAATCCCAGATCTTGCTACAGTCTCTGTGTTTGTGTTTTCTGGATATTATCAATGGACCTTACTGGTTGGAAGGAATTTTAGCAGGGAATATTTTAGCTTGTGCTAGTAGATGTTAATTATTTCCACATTGAGAAAAAGCACTACAAATTTTTGTTTTCTATTGAGAAAGCTAGAGCAGCTGCTGCAAACATGCTATTTACGTTTGTCAACATGACATGTTATCCACTTACCAAAGAAAAAGACTTTGCTCTTCTTCAAAACAAGTTTGACTGTGATTGCCTGCATCCATTGAATATGAATTCCACTATACTTTGTCCGGATTTGAGTGGATGAAATCAGAAATATCTGGTTGTTTTGTGGCTATCTCAATCCCAGA